>NC_064807.1:3645887-3731076 GCF_023721935.1 Panthera uncia | reverse complement strand
CGGGGGCGCGGGGGCGCGGGGCGCAGGTGCCGGGGCGCGGGGGGCGCACGGCGGGCGAGCAGCTGACGGCATCGTCACGGCGGCGGCGCCCCGCCCGCCTCGGGAGGAGCCCGCAGCGGCACAGCCGGCCCTACCCCGTCCGGTGCCAGGCGAGCTCGGGACAAGCCCGGAGCGCAGTTGCGCTGCCCCTCAGGTAAGGATCCCCCTCCTCGGCCGTGGCTGCGCCGCGCCCGCCCTGGGGCCCCGCCGGCCCCGGGCCTCCGCGCCTGGAGCCCCGGAGGAGGAGGGATTGCCGTCGCCGGGAGGGCGAGTCAGCAGCACGGCCCCTGGAGTTGGCGAGCGGGAAGCCGCATTTCTGTATCCTTGGCGGGGAGGGTGTGCGTCTCGGTGCCCTGGTCTGAAAGGCGTTCTTGAAAAGAGAGAGAGAGAGAGAGAGAGAGAGAGAGAGATCCGTACCTTGCACATTCTTTGGGATCCCTTCCCAAACAGGAGTTGGTGCTTCAGAAGGTGCTGTGGTGCAGGTGTTTGCAGCGTGGAAGTTGCTTGAGTGGATTTTCGGAAGTGCCACGAGACGTGGCTCCAAGTGGGAAGGATGGACAGCGCGTTATGAAGGCTGTTGGCTTAGCACGGTTTCCCTCAGCGGCCCTTCACGGGCTGGGCTGGGACGTGGCGAAATATTTCAGTTCTCCCCTTACATGTGCCTCCCGAGTCTGCGGGCGCCCCTCGCTGTTGCCCTGGCGCAGGGGCCGGGGAGGGGAGGGGCCGCAGCCCCCCAAATGACAATGACTCCCGGGGGCTCCCGCTCCCTGCAAGGCACCGCTGGCGTCGTCTCGCCCTGCGGGAGCCTCTGCCCCAGTCCGCGCTGCGGCCGAGGATGCTGTTTTTCTCCTTTAAAGCTCCAATACCCATCCTTGGGGGTTTGGGAGACTTGGAAAGTGGCAACCCTGTGCGTCCCCGGTCACATCCACTGGATGCTGAGATACAGCTGGTGGGGGCATCCAGTCCTAACTGAGCAGTGACACAGCGTGCCTTCCTTAGGGATCTATTTGCATATTCGCCCTTTACTATCTTCTGAACGACCCCCCTTCCACGTGAGAAGCCAGTCTTAGCACAGGAGACCTTTCCTGCTTTGAACTAAAAACCTATAAAATCTTCTTTTTAAAGAAGATTTTCTAGGTAACCAAAAAAGCCCGGAGCATTTTACATCCAGATCAGTCCGAATGCTCTTCTTTTCCGGTGGCATTTGGATTTGAAGAGGTGGAGTGGGAGGGAGAGAAAAGGGGAGGGTAAAATTAGAACAAATTTAACAAATTTGGGGGAGGGGAATAATACTTTTTGTTGTTGTTGTTGGCCACTGCCTGAAATTGCAAATTGCCAACAGTTCTGTCTCTGGAAATGCAGGAGCCCGGCATTCCTATGGGCCGAGGCACCAGGAGACCCGTAGTTGATCTTACAGAAAGAGAAGAGACCAGACGGGGACACATTTTCATGCTCTTTAACACATGGCCCTTCGTTTGGTGGTCAGGCAATGGTCTTGGTGAACACAGACAGGGGAGCGGGGAGAGGGGACTGCCTTCCATCGCCTGGGGTCGCTGCTTCCTCCTCCTGGGTTACCTCTGCAGACGACAATTCTGTGTGCACGGTTATTGCAGAAACCTCCAGAATCTTTTCTTGTTACAGCTTTAATAGTTGTTCCTGAGGAGAGACTCAGAAGACAGCCAAATCGAATTCTGAGTTGTGGGAGTGCCTTTGCGCTCCTGTCTGGCAATCTGGCATTCTCAGCCATCAGGGAACACGGTCTCCACTCGGGTGCCTGCACAGCTTACTGGAACATAAAAACCTTTGAAAAATGCCGAGCGTTCTTTGTCAAACAGAGAATGCATCTGTGACTGTGAAAACATGTCTGTGCTTACTTTGTTGCCTTAGGTGGTGTGTTGGTGTGTTGCAAGTTACCTACTGATTTGGACGAAAGCATCATTCTTCCCCCTAGATGAACGCAGTGAACTTTTGCACTAAAAAAATTTCTTTGTTATAAAGAGCAGCGTCTGGCTTTCTGCGGGGGGAGGAGGTTGCCTGCAAACTGTTGGAAGTTAAAGAGGGCTCAGTGCTGAGCTGTAACTTTCAATTCAGGTAACCCCTGTGTCCCATTCTCACTTTTAAGGTGGGTTGGATATCTATCTATCTGTCTGTCTGTCTATCTATCTATCTATCTATCTATATCTTTATCTATGTCTATTTTTTCTATCCATTTTTCTGTCTATATATTTGTCTGTCTGTCTATCTGCCTATCTGGTTGGGGTATTTACAATGGACAGCTGTCTCTTTAAAGACAGCTGATTTCTAGGCCATTGTTTTTGTTATGATTTTTCTAGGGAAATATCTGCTCTTAATCCGAAAGGCAGGTGGTGGTTGTCATGCCGTCACGATTGCTGATGTTCTTTTACAAGTTGAATTGGCACACGCATGTGCAGTTAAGGATGAACCTGAAGTTATTTCACGGATTTTTGCAAATGATGCTTCAGTTTTTCCTAGAGGATGTTTCTCGCAAGCCTTTCTCCCTCCACCAGCTGAGTATTCATTACAGTACCCGGAGTGGATGTGCCCTGGTCCTCACATCTTTTGCTCCCGCCACTGGCTAAATCAGGAAAAGAAAGGTCCCCGGTGGGTCTGTCCTTAGTGCAGTGAAGTGTTGTCCTCAAAATCGGTACTGTCCCATATAGATAAAATGTGTGAGGCTCATGCATGCATTAAAATGTCCTAGTAGTCACATTAGAAAAGTAAAAATAAACAGGTGTAATTCATTGTAATATTGTATTTTCTTTAATCCAATCTATCAAAAATGACTGTTTAAAGATGTAATCGATACAAAATATGTATAAGATATTTTAGAAGGTTTTTTTTCTTCCATGCCAAGTCTTACATTTATGGAACATCTCAATTTGGATCAGCCACATTTTAAGAGGTCAATAGCCCATGTCACTGGTGGCTGTTGTATTGGCCAGCATGGCTATGGAATATTAACTTTTTGACAAAGTAACTTAAAAGCTGAAACATTAGGAGCTGTTAAATTGAGCCACTTAAACACTATCAAAAATAAATAAACAGCTAATCTCAAATTGCTGTAAGAGCTGTGGCCTACCCTTCCCTACCAGTAGCTGGTTGTGCGATCTTAAAACCTATTTTTGCTTCTTTATTAGTAAAATAGGAGGGTTGGATCAAATATCTGGTTGGGTTAAACACTTGCATCAAAAATACCTGGTTCTCTGAAAAATAACCAGTGGCTAGACTTGTGGATTCCACCTGCATTCAGCCTAGAGGACCTGCTGTAGCAGAAACAAAGCAGCAGACCTGGTGGGTGCCGCCATTTTGCACAACCACTGTGTGCTTCTGTCCAATCCTTGATGGCGGACGTCAGCAACTGAGTCCCCGTGTCCCATTGGAGATCATTCAGTTTTCATATTTAAATTCCTTTAGTGGGCAGGTAACAGCAAATCCATTGTCAAATCGATAACCAACTAGTGAGCTAGTATCTACTGCATGACTGAATATTCTCCACAGATCTTTCCGTATTATCCTTTAGGGTATGTGTATGTATTTTCAATGTTGCCATCCATTTCAACGCCATTCAATAGCGTTGTGAAATGTAACGCTTTATCATTGACCCGTGAATACTGACTTCTTGAAGCCCAGAAATGAGGGACCTTAATGAAAGGATGTTGGTTTCTTCACCCAGCCCCTGGATGGCCTCGGTGGTCAATGAGTGATGGAGAGGCGGGTGTCATTTCCATCACACGGCTGCCTGTCTCAGAAGCCAGGATAGCAGGTTTAAAGAGCGCAGCGTCTTGTACGAGAGGAGTTTGTGCAATGTTTTTCTAAAGCTAATTGATGTCTGGAAAGTGATTGGGTTTCTGAGGAAGTAAGAGAACACGGGTGCTGTCTATGAGGACTTTCTCCTCTCTCCTGCCTCCACTGCTGAAGCTGGAGTCCAGAAGGGTCCATGTGCTTATGACAGAGGAGCTCAGACAGAGGGGCCCTTGGAAGGGGACACTTTCCTTCCTGTGTCATCTTCCCACTCCGATGGTCGTATTGGTGCATACCTGTGACTTTTGAATGTTGAGTGTACCTTTGGGGGAAAATGGTCAGTATCCGGGTCTCTGAGTCCAGCACAAAGCCAGGAGCTCGCTCAGTTCTCCACATCAAAAATCCAGCTCACTGGTATTTTCCTTATTTTATGGACTCGGACACACCTTCCTAACCCTACCACCCCCACCTCCCATTACCCATGGGCGCATAAGATCAGCGGGCTGTCTCATTGCTCCCCTGCTTGGGAAAGACCCCCTAGGATTTAAAGACAACTGTGGAATAGTCCCATGACTATTGGGGGTACGATACTCCCATTTATCTTTCTTTCTCAGCCATGAGCTATCAGTTGGTACCTATTCCTCTTTGACTAGATACCTACTGTTGTAGTCACACCCAGTTATAATGCTGGTTCTGTACCATCGATCGATCAACATGCGCGCTAAACGTTTCAGGACCTACCCTCCTTTATGCAGCAGATCTATGCTCTTGGCAGGGGACTGTTCCTGGCGACTGGGTCAGAAAACATACACAGTCGTCTGTTCCTAGCTGCCTAATGTGGCTATTGTCTTTTTAAAGCAAATACAAGACCATTCTGAAAGTCGCTTGGCAATATTAGATGTTACTGTAAAAACAAAACAAAACAAAACACTTCCTTCCTGGACATTTTAGCATCCTGAGCTCGTGGTTCGGTTGTTGCTGATTTGGATCGGCTCAGTTGCCTTCCTGGGTTTGCCGATTCTCGGCTGAAGAGGTTCCCCTGCTCCCTAGCTGGGCATCGACCGCTGTTGCTTCAACCGTGGGTCTCGGGTCCTTCATCTGTTCATCAGGGCTGCTGACACCCAAATCAGGGGTGTTTTGAAGGCACAGCTTGTCGGGGACCTCTCCACCCTTGTGGGAGGTTCCTGGGATGTTCCAGCGGGTGGATGTGATCGGACCGGCATCTTACTGGTCCCGTCTCTCTCTCTCTCGCTGTATCAGATTGTTCTTCCCGCGCACAGCCTGGCATGGAGCCTGCTGTCTCACATTGCACCTTGCTTCTGGATGGCCTTCTGGCCTTCGGCATGGGCTCTTTCTAGCTCCCCTGGTGTAGACGCTCTCCAGTTAATCTTAAACTATTGATTTTTTTCTTTACATCTTGCTCTTTGAGCTGGGTCTGCAGGGACGCGCCAGTTTTTGTCTGGTTAAATCCATGTTCCTGCCTTTGCCAACTCTTTCCGTCTGTTCCTAGCCTGAGCTCATCTCCGCACGGGCAGTCCCACCTCTGTAACTGCATTCATGCTGTTTTGCCTCCGTAGGCATATCCCCTCCTTGATATTTTTGTGGCGCTAGTCCGTTCATCCCTGGAAGGATTCTAGGGATCCTAGCTTTGACCACAAGCCTGCTGAGGACAGCTGGTGCTAAGGACCGTCCGACGTCACCTGCCATCGGATTCTAGACGCGTCGGTAGCCACAGCCTTTTACGGCACGTTTTGCTGACCTGCCTGGTAACTGCAGAGCGGACGCAAATAAGTATTGATTAGTGGTTCACAGCTACTGACTCCGCGCCCTTGCTTTGCTCATCCCATCGGCTTGTGACCTCTGATGCTCTTTGCTCACCGCGAGCATTGCCTCACCAGGTCCAGGGGCCGTCCTCACGGTTTGGCCGCATGCCATCCAGGTGACCCCAGTCTTTCTGTCCTCTCTTCTGAAGCTCCAGTGACAGTGACAGGGGATCTAGTCAGTCCTGGGAGCTCTCCCCCCTCCGGGGGGATGTGGGGCACCCCTCCTGCAGCCACGGCGTCCTGTGCTTACGGCACGCCTTCTCAGTGCCCTTGCTCAGCTGCTCTCCCGGGACGTGCATTTCATCCCGCTGGCCTCTTCAGTTGTTACCTTCCCATTGATGTTTATACACGTTCATGTCTGTGTAGCCTTCGATTAATTAAAAAAAGAAAAAAGACAAAAGCCCAAACTGGGTTCCATTGAGCCAATGATTTGCAACCATCCCCCCGTTCCACAGCCAGAGCCCCAGGAAACGTTCCTAAGCTGCACCTCACGCTCGCTCCGTCGGAACCACTCTCGCCGGGTGCCCCAGGGACCCGCCTTGCTTCCCGGCCGGGGGTCGCTCTCCAGTTCCTACCCCCATTCTCTCCATCGTTCTTTGAGGACCGTGCTTCCCTGGGGTGCTTCCCCGACACGGCCCTCAGCACGGCTGATCCACCCTGGGGGGGCTCCCTGTGATGTTTGCAGACCCGCTGCCCCCCACGGCACTCATTCCGGGGTCTGTCCGAGCCCTCTGCTGTCGCCTCGTGGTTCTCCCACACCGCCTCGTCCACACCGGGCTTCAATCCCTCCCTGAACAGTGCACCCTGATTGATCCCAGGGCTATGGCCGGCCCAGCACGCGTTACCCACCTGCCCCCTCGACGTGAGCCTCGATGGGCCCAGACACTCTTGCCGGGTGCTACGCGGGAACCCAAGCTCACCGTCTCCCCTTAACGCCTGACCTGGGCCCAGCGTGCTCTCAGGAGAGGATCTCATCCTGTCTCTCCAGTTCTGCCACTTAGAAACCTTAGGAGTTTTTCTCTTGACGCTTTATCGACCGTCGCTTGCGTCTTAACTCCTTCCCCAGCCGGCCGCCACCCATCCCTGCTGGTGTCACTCTACCTGTGTTCCGTCCTCCTGCTGCCTTTCTAGGCTCAGCTGCCTGGGTTTTGGCCGGTTGGTTGCAGCGGACTTCTGGTCCGCTTTCTCCGTGGGAACCGGCCCCCTTCGGTGGCCGTGAGCCACCCTCCGAAGCCCGTGCGGTCATGGCCAGGCGCCCCGTCCGACCTCCGCTCACATCGCGACCCTCCTGCAGCCTCTGGCAGTCACGTCCCCCTGCTTCTGGTATTTGGGGAGCTCCAGCTGTGGCGCTTGGGGCGCGGAGGGCTCTCCCCACACGGGGCCCGCACGGGGCCATGGTCCGCCTTGCGGATGCGCTCCCCCAGCACAGGGCCATGGATGACACATCACGAGCACAGCGCCGCGCTGTCATTGAAGCAGGGTGGCCTCGTTCACGCTGTGTTGCCACGGCCTGGAAGCCACGTCCGAGATGCTGCTCAACGCGCGTGGCAGCCACAGGTGCCTGGCCGCCTCGAGCCGACCCCCAAGATCTCCGCCCGCGTGGCTCTTGCCCGAGGCACCTTGCGTGGTCTGTCCTCGTCCATCTGTTCGTCAGAAGCGAAACGCAGATTCGCTGACGCTCTGCGCAGATCCTTACTGAACGCCTCCTACGGGCCGGGCGGTGTGCAAGCCCTGGGGAGACAGCAGTGGACGAAACCGATAAAAAGCCCGCACGAGCCTATGGTTTAAGAAAGTCAATTACGAGTATGTCAGAAAGGAAAACGTGCTGTGGAGAAAAATAAGGCAGGAAGAGGGGATAGACTTCCAGGGCTGAGGCTGGGATCGTGCAGTGAGATAGGGTGGTCGGCAAAGTCTGGGCCGGAAGGTGATATTCGAACATAGGTCTGCAGAAGGTGGGGGAGGGGAAGAGCGGTCCATGCAGCAGTAACTGCCTGTGCAAAGGCCCCGGGGCAGGAGCGTGCCAGCTGCTGTCCAAGTAGCAGCGAGGAGACAGATGTGGCTGGAGTGAGCTGGGGGGAAAATAGCAGGAGGTGACTGTGGGGGTTGAGCCCTTTAGCTCTCGTTCTGGGGGAGACAGCGTGGCCAATGGAGGGTCTGGAGTGCAGGGGTGATCTGGGGCTGTTGGGGAGTGGATTGGAGTGGCTGGAGGCCGCTGGTGCACTGGACGTGAGGCGTGGGACACGAAGAGGGGTTCGGGGGGGGGGCTCTGGGGGTTTCGGCCCGGACAGCCGGAAGGGAACGTCGCCATCGGCCAAGACGAGGAAAGTTGCAAGGGGAGGCGTGGAGGGGGGTGGAGGCTGTTCGGTTGTGCCCACGTTATTTGGGGGTGTGTCCAAGGCGTCCCAGCGGAGAGGTTCAGCGGGGAGAGGGCACATGGCCTGCACCTCCGGGCAGAGGCCGGCCGCGGACATGCCGTTGGACATTGCTGGCATATGACTGGCATCTGCGGTCTTGGAACCAGAGGGTGATCTTGGCGGGGATGACACTGACCCCCTGCCCTGCGGCCACCGTGGTCCAAGGCAGGACGTCCTGTCTCCCGCTTCCACGCTGCCCTCCTGGGTCCTCAAGGACGTCCCACACAGCACGGGTCACACCACCGTCCCTTCTCTGCTGAAAACCCTCCGTGGCTGCCGTCCTTCTCGTGACAAGAGCTGCCTCCTCCTGCCCCCACCCATTACGTGTTGACTTCACCTGCTTTTCCGATCCCTCCCTCCCTCCCTGCGTTCTGGAATCTTACGTGGCCCTAGAGCACACCACACTGGCATCAGAGATAGCACGGGATGCTATCTCTGCCAGGGAGCTCTTCCCCAGGGGCCCAGACCTCACTCCACTGCCTCTCTCAAGTCTTAGCTCGAGTGGCAACTTTCCAGGGAACTGTCCTCTGGCCCCTCTGATGTCCCCTGTGCACCTTGGTGTGGAACTGAGGGGCACTGCATCCATGCGTTTTATCGATGCTCCCACACTCATGGAAACCCTTCATTTGGAAACACCTTTAAAATGATAGAGAAAAAAAAAAGAGTTTGAGTTTCAGGTTTTAAACTGTGCAGTTAGGAGAGCTGTACAGAAACACGTCTGCATTGCTTCCAACACGGTCACGTAACAGAAGCCGCTTTTCCCCGTCACGCTTGACGAATGATTGCCATACATCCCTGTGTAAGTTTAAGGCATCTGGCATGGTTTGATTTATCTCTCTTGGGTATTGATTACCCTAATAGGCTCATCTAACATCCGTTTTCTCATATGGATAAAATAAAAAGAAAGGAAAAAATATTTAAGGAAGGAATTTTCTCCTTGGGATGAGAACAATTAGGATTCACACCCTTTCAGCTTTCCCGCGTGTCCTGCCCACCGTTGGCTGTCGTCGTCATGATGTACATCACAGCCCGAGTACTCTTGTCTTATAACTTAGAAGTTTGTAAGGCTTGGGGCGCCTGGGTGGCTCAGTCGGTTGAGCGTCCGACTTCGGCTCAGGTCCCAATCTCACGGTCCGTGAGTTCGAGCCCCACGTCGGGCTCTGTGCTGACAGCTCGGAGCCTGGAGCCTGTTTCAGATTCTGTGTCTCCCTCTCTCTGACCCTCCACCATTCGTGCTCTGTCTCTCTCTGTCTCTCAAACATAAATAAACATTAAAGCAAATTAAAAAAAAGAAGTTTTTAAGGCTTTTCTTTGTTGTTGTTTTCGTTTTGTTTTTTTGTTTTGTTTTGTTTTGTTTTGTTTTGTTTTTAGAGAGAGAGAGAGCACACAGGGGAGGCCAGAGAGAGGGAGAGAGAGAGAATCCCAAGCAGGCTCCATGCCAACAGTGTGGAGCCAGACACTGGGATCAATCCCACAAACCATGAGACCACGACTTGAGCTCAGATCAAGAGTCAGATGCTCGACGGGCGGAGCCCCCTTGACTCCCCGGTCTGTTCAGATTTCCTGTTCACAGTTAGATTCCCGATGGCTAAGCGCCCCCCCCCCCCCAACACACACACATCTCTCTGCAGTCCCCATGGTGTGAATTCGACTTGGGGCTCCTGCGAAGTGACCACAGTGCTGGGGCAGGCTGCTGGTCCCTCCTGGGTTCCCTTTTTCCCCGGAGGATGCAGGGGCTCAGGGGAGACCCCTCCTCGTGGTGCTGTGCTGTCTTGGGGAAGGGGCCACGCGCCCAGTGTGGCTCCATCTCTTGTCCCCTGCAACGCAGTCTGTCTTGGCCTCTGTGGGGAGGGGGTGTTTCCGCCCCCCCACCCCCCGGTGTTCTGGGATCTTCTGAAGCGACGTCCGGTTCTCAGAGAGGTGTCAGTTGGTCCTCTCGTCGGGGGGAGCAGAGCCAGGAACAACCCTGTCACCTTCTTAGTGACGTCACTCTCCCAGAAGCATTTTCACGCATCTCTTTTCAAACTGCTGTCTCCATAGGATGGTTTTTCCAAAGGAAGTATGGTGCCCCTCTCTCCCGTCTAAAATGTCTAACATCTCATCTTTATATTAGAGAGACAGAGGAGATTGCTTATTTTCATAAAATATCTGCTGTGTGGCATACTAGTGAAAGCCATCTCCCATGCAGAAAACGGCCGTGGATTTAGAACAGTTGTCTTTTGCATAAAGATAAACGCATGACTTGCCTTTTAGTTTGGCAACACTTCCGTATTCTTTGCTACAAGATAACTGGTAAGACATCCTGCGGGAGAAAGTACTTTTGTGGGTGCTTCTAACTTCCTTCAAGAGTATGTGGAAGAATTTTCTGTGTCTTGCAGGTTTTATTTTTATATATTACATATTATTATGTATTATTTACATATATTAAAATACTTGCCGTATATATAACATATACAATTGTATAGGTAACATACAATATACGATATATACAATATACAATATATACAATATACAGTATGTAACATATTGTATATGTTTTATATATGTATGTATAATATTATATATATAATAAGGTTTTATTTATTTATTTTTGTTTTTAATTTATTTTGAATTTATTTTATTATATATAACAAAGTTTTATTTTTATGTTACACGTTAATATATATTATTTATATATATATTAAAAATACTTGTCGTATGTGTAACATACGTTATATATATGTATGTATAATATTATGTATGTATATAATAAGGTTTTATTTATTTATTTTTGTTTTTAATTTATTTTTAATTTATTTTATTGATTATATATAATAAAGTTCTATTTTTATATGTTACATGTTATTATATATTATTTATATATATTAAAAATACTTGCCGTATATGTAAAATACGTTATATGTATGTATGTATAATATTATGTATATCTTTTTGCCTATTATAAATTACAAATACCTGTTTTACATTAAAAAACACCAGTTGGGGGCACCTGAGTGGCTCAGTGGGTTAAGCATCTAACTCATGGTTTCAGCTCAGGTCATGATCCCATGATCTCACAGTTCGTGGGTTCGAGCCCCATGTCAGGCTCTGTACTGACAGCACAGAGCCTGCTTGAGATCCTCTCTGCCCTCCGTTGCTCCTGCCAGTTGGAGACAGCTACATGGAAAAGAATGAAACTGGACCACTTTCTTACATCCTATGCAAAAATAAACTCAAAGAGGTAAAAGACCTAAATGTGAGACCTGAAACCATAAACTCTTAAAAGATAATACAGGCAGTAATGTCTTGGACATTGGCCTTCGCAACATATTTATGGGTAGGTCTTCTCAGGCAAGGGAAACAAAAGCAAACATAAACTATTGGGACTACACGAAAATAAAAAGCTTTTTTTACAGCAGAGGAAACCATCAATAAAGTTAAAAGGCAATCTAGTGAATGGGAGAAGATATTTGCAAATAATATATCTAATAAGGGGTTAATATTTAAAATTGGTAAAGAGCTTATATAAATCAAGACCAAACTCCCTCCACCCCGAATAATCTGATTGAATATGGGCAGAGGACCAGAATAGATATTTTCCCAAAGAAGACATCCAGATGTCCAACAGACACATGAGAAGATGCCCATCATCACTCTTCATCAGGGAATTACAAATCAAAACCACAATGAAATGTCACCTCACATCTGTCAGGGTGGCGAAATCAAAAAGACAAAGAACAAATGTTGGCGAGGATGTGGAGAAAAAGGAACTCTCATGCACTGTTGGTAGGAATGCAAACTGGTGCAGCCACGGTGGAAAACAGTACGGAGGTTGCTCAAAAAATTAAGAACAGAAATGCCATATGATCCAGTAATTCCACTCCAGGGTATTTACCCAAAGAAAATGAGAACACTTATTCGAAAAGATATATGCACTGCTATGTTTATTGCAGTCTTATTTACAAGAGTACAGATGTGGAAGGAGCCCAAGTGTCCACTGACAGATGAATGGATAGAGAAGATGTGGCATACGGACAATGGAGTATTACTCAGCCATAAAAAAGAGCGAGCTTTTTGACACAACAGGGATGGACCTACAGGGTATTACGCTAAGTGAAATAAGTCAGACAGAGAAAGACAGACACCACACGATTTCACTTATCTGCGGAATCTGAAAAACAAAATAATTAAACAAATAGCCACAGATTCATAAATACAGAGAGCAAACTGCACAGAGCTGGGAGGGTCGGGGAGTGGATGAAATTGGAGAAGGGAGACCATAAAATAAAATAAAATAAAATAAAATAAAATAAAATAAAATATCCAAATGCATGGTATCTGTAGCCCCTGGGGACTTCTGGCTTAAACTTCTTGCTGTAAGCACTTCCCGAGTGATGGAACAACTTCTGCCCCTCTGGTTCTGTCTCTACAACGTTACCACACATCCTTTTGTAAGGTTGACATTGCCAACCTATGAGGGGTTGCTCTTATGTAGGCTTTTTTCAAACCTTTGTTTTGTTTCCTTGAAGAATTCACTTGTCTTCTCTGGTAGGATTTGCCTTGGTCCACTCACAAAAATGTATTTCAACAGCAGATAATCATTCGATACGTGCAGAGTGTTTCTCCCACGATGGGTCGGATGCCCTGATGTGCTGGTGAGTGAATCCAACAGGGACCCCACCCCGCCTTTGCGGGTGCGGATTTTGGAGAAGGAGTGGGGAGAGTGACCACAAACAAACAAACAAACAAACAAATAAACAAACACTGAGTGAAGGATGTTTGTGCCAAAGAACCTTGTTATTGAAGGAGAATCATTCCAGCAAATTATGGACGCACTAAAGTGTGTTTGGAACATTTGTACTTTTTCTCAATTGTAGCCAATCTCTCTGCTGAGAAACTTGGAATATTGGTTTCTTCCTAACTTAAGTACTACTTTCTTTTTATCTTTCTAGAGGATTCGGAGAAGGAATGCATTTTAGTTTGTCACCGTGCACTTTGGTGTGTTATTTTATATACTTTGCCACGGCAGGAAAATAGGTATTTTTTTCTGCCTTCTGGCTTTTTGGCTTTCACTGTTAATTAGAAGACGATTCTAAGGGTTTTCTAAAAAAATCACGTTTAAGTACATTTTGTACACATTGGATTCATTACAACGTGTTGGTAAATTTCGCTAAAAAAATATAGGGGTTTGTTCTAGAACACTGCATACCAGTAAATATACAATGTGAGCCATGTATGTAATTTTGCATTTTCCAAAGTAACCACATCTTAAAAACTAAAGGCACAGGGGAAGTTATTTTAAGTAATTTACCTTACCCGATGTATATGAAATAACATCATTTTAACTTACAATCAATATCACAATCACTATCAATTTAAAATTCTTTCTTACACTAAGCGCTCAAAATCCAGCGTGGGACGCCTCCCTTCAGGGCAGCAGGAACTCCCATGGGGAGTGGCCACCATATTGGACCAGGCAGTCCACCGGGCTGGGCTGGGTTTCCAGTGCCCTGGTTACTGGTGACGCTTCATGTC
This sequence comes from Panthera uncia, assembly GCF_023721935.1. Classification (NCBI taxonomy): domain Eukaryota; kingdom Metazoa; phylum Chordata; class Mammalia; order Carnivora; family Felidae; genus Panthera; species Panthera uncia. Next base: position 3,717,524 of record NC_064807.1, on the reverse strand, counting down.
ACCTGTAATGCAATATATACTTAGGGCCAGGAAGTAGGTGCAAATCGTAATTGGTCTCGTCGGGATTTTGTCAGGTCAGATTAGACCCTTATTGCTTCTGCTATGTGATGTGGACGAGAAAGGGGTGAGGGTGTGTGCCCTGCTGCCTGCTGTCCGTTGCGCTCACGTCAGGAGCGTGGTCTTTTAATAGTGATTTGCTTGTTGCCAAAAATGTTTTCACTCACACTCGTATATTTCTATTGTGACGAAATACACATTACAGGAGATCTACCATTTTCAGGCGTGCAAGCCAGTGACCGTAAGCACGTTCACGCCATCGTACCTCCTTCCGTCCACAGACTCTTCACCTCCCCAAACTGAAGCTCTGTCCCCATCAAACACTGTCCACTCCTTCCGCCCCCCCAGCCTGGCGCAAGCCATCACCATCTCTGGGAGTGTGACTACTCCGGGGACCTCATTTACGCGGAATCCTATGGTATTTGTCTTTTCCTGCCTGGCTGATTTCATGCTGCGTAATGTCCTCAAGGTTCATCCATGCTGTAGCAGGTGACAGAACTCCCTTCCCCTTTCCGGCTGAATGATGTTCCATTGTATGGATGGACCACATGTTTATACGCTCATCTCAGCGGACACTGGTTTGCTCCCACCTTTTGGCTGTAGTGATGAGTGCTTCTGTGAATGTGTCTTTTCAATTATTTTAATTATACCTCCATGTATCAGTTGTGTATCAGTGATTTGGGAGATACACCCAAGAGTGGATTGCTGAGTCATAGGGTAATTCTCTGTCGAATTTTCCCACAGTGGCTACCCTGTTTCAGATTCCTACCTGTAATGCACAAGGGTTTTAATTTTTCCATATCTCCAACATTTGTTATTTTCTGATTCTTTTTTGTTGCTGTTGTTGTTGTTGTTCTTTTGCTTTGATTTTGGTTAGTAACCATCCCACTGGGTGTGCAGTGGGGCTCAGTGTGTTTTCCATCTGCCTTTTCCCCGGTGACTAGTGGTGTTTAGCATCATTTCCTGTGCCTCTTGGCCATTGGTAGAACTTCTTTGGAGAAATGTTTATAGAAGCCCTTTGCCCATTTTTTAGTTGGCTTGTTTTCTTTTTTGTCATTCAGTTGTAAGGGCCCTCTATATATTCTTTCTATTCGATCCTCATCAGAATATATATTTTCTCCCATTGTGTGTGTTCTTTTTTAACTTTCGTGATAATGCTCTTTGTTGCACAGAAGTTTCTAATTTTGACAAAGTCTGATTTATTTATTTATTTTTTGTACGCCATTGCAAGAGGCCCCAAAGAGCCAAAACAGTCTTGAAAGAGAACAGCGAATCTGGAGATGTCACACTTAACAGATTTCAAAACTTAACGCAGAGCTACAGTAGACAAAACAGTGCGGCACTGGCATAGGAAGAGACATATAGACCAATGGCATAGAATGGAGTCCAGAAGGAAATCTTCACGTTTATAGCTAGCTGAGTTAAAAATAAAATTTTTTTAATGTTTATTTATTTTTGACAGAGAGAGAGAGAGAGAGAGTGAGTGAGCAGGGGAGGGGCAGAGAGAGAGGGAGACACAGAGCCTGAAGCAGGCTCCAGGCTCCGAGCCGTCAGCACAGAGCCCAACAGGGGGCTTGAACCCACAGACTGCAAGATCATGACCTAACCTGAAGTCGGACACTTAAGCGACTGAGCCACCCAGGCGCCCCGAGAGCTAGTTGATTGTTGACAAGGGGGTCAAGATCATTTGGTGGAGGAAGAATTGTCTCTCTAACGAATGGTGCTGGGACAAGGGGACATCCACAGGGAAGTGACCTGACACCCTTCCTCACACCGTATTCAAGAATCAACTCAAAATGGATCAATGGCCTAAATATAAGAACTAAAATCATAAAACTCCAGAAGAAAGCAGGGGTAGATCTTCATGACCTTGGGTTGGGCACTGATTCTTAGCTCTGACCCCGAAAGCATGAGTAACAACCTAACTGATGATGGTTTGAGGGTCTCTTTCGTAGCCACTTGCCAAACTTGCAGACTTTTATTTGGCCAAACCTAGAAACCAACCTGAGCAAGTACACATCACGTAGGGCTTCGTTTCAACAGGCTCGCGGCGAAGGCAGGCCCCGGGCTGCGCACAGCACACTGAGCCTCACGCCCCGCATGGAACACATTCTTTCTCCGTGTCCGCAGGGTCTCCGTGTCCCTGCCGCCTTCATGCTTTGGTGTTCATTTCCCTGCAGGGCCAGCTGCAGGGTCAACCTCGGTGACCCATCCTTTGACCAAGGAGATGGTGTTGCTGCTTATTCGCATGACTTGTCTCTTCATTTCCCATGGAAAGAAGAGGAGGAAGGCAGAAAATCCCCCAAATACGGCCAGGCTCTTGGGAGTCTGAAAAGTGTGATGAAATGCATGTTACTTGGCCCTTGGGCGTTCCTGACCATGATGCTTTCTCCAAATGGAATAGTAGCAGACACACACTAGTGAACCTTTTTTCTGTGCCTAAGCTGCGGGGTTATTTGCCTCCCGACAACAAAGGTCTTAAAGAATAATGTATTCTAATGCTTCCAATCCAAGACATGCCTCAATATATCCCCACTTGTTTCACTTTTGCAGATGTTAGGAGTCTTGCCATGAATATCTGGGTGCCCCTGGGCCCCCCACCATGGGACGGTGGCTCCATTATCTAGGTGCAGATGTGTCACCTGCTTCAACACCTGTCCCCACACTGCAGGGCGGGGTGTTTCCGGAACACCAGGAAACAAGGTTCCTGAAAAACTGAGTCTGCTTCCTTAGGGAAAGACAGACCATAGCTGTTTAACTCTTTACGATCTGGCAAACGTTTCCCACTAACGAACAGATCTTTCAGTTTTTAGGGTCAGCTGAGAAGGTACATGAAATGAATCTTCCATTAAATCGAAATTCTAAAAGTGTGTAAAAGTACCCACTCCTACCTAGAGAATTTACATTCCGTTGAAAATTAATTTCTCTTAAAAGTGTCCTCATTTGTGTTGTAAAGTCGATAATAGTTTTTATTTTTACTTAAGTGACCCATTTATCTTTCATTAGTAGTAGATTTAAAGAACTTTTTTTTTAAGTTTATTTATTTTGAGAGAGAGGGTGCAAATGCAGAGGGACAGAGAAAGGAGAGAGAAGCCAGGCAGGCTCGTGCTGTCCGCGCAGAGCCCCACACGGGGCTTGAACCCACCAACTGTGAGATCATGACCTGAGCCAAAATCAGACACTTAAGTGACTGAGCCACCCAGGTGCCCTGAAAAATATATTTTCATCATCTGAATGATCAAATGTATATTTCTTGTAAATCATAATACTGTACCTCTAACCTAATATTCAGTACTTAAAACGTCTCACTTTGAATTCTTTAAGACACACATTTCTATATTTTTGTGATCCTTTGGGATGGATTATTTACTCTCTTTCTTTGATCCGTTCCCTCATTTGTCTGTGTATAAGCTTTTCAGAGGGGTGAGGGGCTGAGTGACCATTTAGTCCAGATAAGTCCCAGAAAAGGAAAGTAGAAAGGGATCATTGCAGACAGTTGTCCTATTCAGGGCAGAAGAGACTTTGGTGGACAGATCTGTGCATCCAGAGAAACTGCCCTAGCTGCCTCTCCCAGCCAGGTGGTGATTTCTTTCATAAATCAGGGGACGACCAGGGACCAGCAGACATTTGGTGGAAACCCCATGACAGAGGAAGATTGCAGTGAACAGACATAACCAGAGATATCTCAGATATGTGATAAGAACAGCGGCGACAAATCGCAAGTAGCATTCTTGCTGAAAGTCCGCAAGGTATCCCCTTGTCCGAGATAAGAAAGCGCTTCTATGAGAGGGGCAAAATCAGAGTACGAGAAAAGTGATTGAAAATATAAGGAAAGCCCTTCTAGAGCAATTAAGAATAGGTACACTCGGGCCATCACCTAATAAGAGTTCCACAAAGAGAGAGGAGTAGAGGGGTTGGGATGAAGCACTTCCTAAAAAGAGAAAAAATAAAAATTTCCCCAGGCTGCGGAAATGATCAGGTTTTTAATCCGCCCCCAACCCCCCAAAAAAATGTAGTCAAAAAGCAGTTCTAGATATATCCTGGTGGGATGGCGTAGCTCTCAGAATAAAGAGAAACCCCCACCTGCCAAAGAGAAGGGAGAATCCCGAGTTCCCTACAGAGGAGAGAGTATCTTACAGCCTTTGGATTTCACACCAATATCCCTGGTGATGACCAAGTTAAAAGACACATGGTCCTTAAAATCTGTGGAGAAAATACTTGCAACTTTGTTTGGCTGCAGGATTGCATCAATCAGGGGAAAGTGGCACGGACTCAGAAGTTTTAATGCCATCTAAAAGAACTTACCAGTAATGTTCATGCCAAAACATAAAATGGATCCAAGCAAGATGATAATAAATTGAAATAGAGAAATTGGCAACTCGGAGCGCCTGGGTGTCTCAGTCGGTTGAGTATCCGACTTCAGCTCAGGTCACGATCTCACGGTTTGTGGGTTCGAGCCCCGCATCGGGCTCTGTGCTGACAGCTCAGAGCTTGGAGCCTGCTTCCGATTCTGTGTCTCCACTCTCTCTGCCCCTGCCCCACTTGCTCTCTGTCTTTCTAAAATGAATAAAAATTAAAAAAAAAAAAAGACAAATTGGCAACTAAGAGTGACCTAGGTACAAAAGCAAAAAAACCCCAAAAAACTAGGGTTAAAAAAACCCAACCCAACCTAAGACCCCAACAATGCAGACACAGAAGATTATGTATCAGTCAGCAAAGTCTGATTGACGATGACCTTTCCCCTCACTGGGTTCAGTCCTACTATCGACTTCTGCATTGAAAAATCTTTACAAAACCCTTTCAATAAGCTGTTTCTTGATAGAGTTTAGAAACAACCTGCAGGCAAGTACAGAAGACTTAATATAAATTTTGGAACAAATTGTAAATGTTATATCTGGGAAACTGAAATACTGGCAGGTGCTTAAAAATGGAGTGTAACTCACAAAAATCAGGCAATGGAGGAAGGTAGTATGCTAATTTCACAGAAAGATATGGTCCAAAGTCAGTAAGTCGAGACATTAAGTTCTATGCTTCAAGCCATGAGTGCATTACTTAAAATTCTCATGGTGCACACCAGGAAGTGATAACTGAATTTCTGTTCTTTTTAACAGTGGTTGTTTCTGGAAAGAAGCTGTCAAAGGAGGGAAGGGGCCTCTGTGTGGATGAAAGAGTGTTTTACGATCTCCATTATCTCTTTAACCAAGTATATGCATTATGTGGCTTCTCATTTGTTCCTGTTAACACGTTAAGCTGAGACATGACAGGTGGTTGGGGTCGAGGGGCCGGTCTGGACGGGGTCCCGTGCCTCCACCCGATCTCGCTCTTCTCTCCGTGAAGACCCATCACCCTGTGTGCATTCTGGATCTCAGTGGCTCCTGCCTTCTTCCGGGTTTGCTGTGTTGAATACGCACAGCCGATCCCTACAGTCTCCGCCCACAGTACCTCGGCTGATTGTCCCCTCCTCTTTCCTCAGCCCTCAATTTCCTTAAAGAGAAAGCCCCACTTCTGGTCTTTCTGGCCATCTCCTTGGTTGTCCTTGCTCCCACACGCACTGCAACATGCTTTGACTCCCTTCGTAGTTCAGGACATCCCAGTCAACTTAAAGTTTGCCAGACTTCCTTCACCTCTTACGGCCCCCAGATCAAAGCTACCACACTCCATCTCCAAGGGTACTTTCCTTTAACTCGAGTCTGAGAATCAACCCTATTGGGTTTCCTGGCTTTCCTATATTTCCTATATTTCCATGATAAGTTTGAAAGAATATGGTCATTCTGAACAATCCGCAAGACCACTGCATAACTCCTCCGTAACCCCCAGCTGCACGAAGATGGGAGGCGTTTCCAGCATCCAGAGGGCTGTGGAGCGTATCTCAACTGGCAGGTTCAACCAGCGTGTTGCATGTTCCACTCCTGGTATCGCTTTTTCTTATCGTAGGGATGTATTAATCCGATGCGTTGCTTTTTATGGTACGAATATTCCATTTCTACCGCGAACATATGGGTTGTTTCCATCGCCTGGCTATCAGGGATAAAGCCGAGCCTGTTACTTTAACACGTTATTTCTCACACTGGGGGCTCTGGATCTGTTCCTGTGTATCTGTGAATCTGTTTCAGAATCTGTAGACAATGTCGTCATGTATAGTGTCTTTCTGCTCCTCTCAGTGAGTTTGAAATCAGGAAGTATGTGTTCTCCAACTTCCTTCCTTCTGTCCTTCCTCCCTTCCCTCCCCCATTCCCTCCTTCCCTCCCGCCCTTTCCTTCCCTTATTTCTTTCTTTCTTTCTAAATTCGCCATTGCTTCACTATTCTGGGCCTTTTGAATTTTCAGGTGAATTTTGGAATCAGCTTGGAAATTTCCATAGAGTAGCCAATTGGAATTTATGTAGGGACCGTGCTGAATCTGTAGGTAATTTGGGGAATATTGCTATTTTAACAAAATTAAGTCCTCTGATACATAAACATGGGTGCCTTTCCACTCCTTTGGGTCTTCAGTTTCTTTCAACAATATATTTTTTTTTAATTTTCAGAGTACAATGTTTATGCTTCCTTATTAATTTTATTCCTAAGTATCTTATGCTTTTTCATGATGTAAATGGAATTGGTTTCTTAATTTTGTTTTCAGATTATTCATTGCGGGTGTGGAGATATACAGTTGATTTTTATATGGATATTTGAAAACCTTTTAGAAGTAGTTTATTAGTTTTCTTTTTGGAAGATTCCTTAAAAGTTTCTATTTACAAGGTTGTGCCTTCTGCAATAAATAGTTTCATTTCTTCCCTTCCAATCTGGATGCCTTTTATTTCACATTCTTGACTTATTCTCCTAGTTAAAACCTTCAGTAAAATGGTAAATAGAAGTTGCAAGAGTGGGGACACTGGTCTTTTTCTTGATTGTAGTGAGAAAACAATCTTTCATCATTAAGTACTGTCTTAACTGTGGTGTTTCATAATATGCTCTTTTCTGGAGGAAGAAGTTCACTTTTATTCCTGATTTGCTCTTTTTTTTTTTTTTTTTTTATCATGATTGAGTACTGAAGTTTGTCAATTTTTTCTTTTTTGTATCTACTGAGATTATCATGCTTTTGGTCTTTTATTGATATGGTATGTTATGTTAATTTTTGGATGTTAAGCCGACTTTGCATGCCCGGCATAAATCCTACTTGGTTATGATGTATAATCCTTTTTATGCATTGGTGGATTCGTTTTGCTAGTCTTGGTTGAGGATTTTGTATTTGTTCAGAAGAGATACTGCTCTGTAGTTTTCTTGTCATGTCTCTGTATCTCAAGCTGGTATCAGGGTAATTTTGGCCTCAGAGAGAGTGACAGGTGTATCCTCCCATTCAACTTTTTGGAAGAGTTTGCAAAGGATTGGTATTAATCCAATATAATTAATCCCGTGAAGCTGTCTGGACCCGGCTTTCCTTGTGGATGGTTTTTGATTACTGTCTTGCTATGTAGGTCTTTGCGCATTTTCGATTTCTGCTTGATTCAGCTTTGGTAGTTTGGGTCTGCCTCCTCTGAGTTATGTAGCATGTTTCTATGCAGTTGGTCACAGGAGCCTCTGATAACTATGTTTCTGCAGGGTCAGTAGTGATGTCTCCTCTGCCACTTCTCATGTTAACATTTTGAGTTTTCTTGCTTCTTTGGCCAGTCCAGCAAAAAGCTTGTTAATTTTATTGTTATTAAAAAAACAAACCCACTTCTGAGTTTATTGACTTTTCTCTATTGTTTTTCTATTCTTTATTCTACTGAGTTCCACTGTAATCTAGTATTTCCCGCATTTTTCCTCCTTTGGGGTTACTTGACTCTTGTAAGGTGGGAGATCAAGTTACTGATTTGAGATCTTTGTTCTCATTTAACGTAGGTGTGTATAGCTATACGAGCTCCATGACTTCTTGACAGTTTTGGGCTTTCTTGGCATTTTGCTACCTTCTCTCCAGTTCTTCCTCCTGTCCCTGCTGCTCCTTTGTGACCCCCTTTTCTGCCTAGTCCTTACTGAACAGCTAGAGAGCTTGGGCCCCCAACTGTGCTGAGTGACAGTCCTTGTCTCACAAACACCCCAGAGCAGCTCTGAGGAGAAGGTGGTGTTACTATCTCCATTTTCTGGTGCAGGCAACTCCGGTGCAGAAAGCTGAAGTAGATGACTTGCCAAGTTCTCTGGATTTGGAATTTGATCTTCTCTCTCACTGTACGTCTTCACCCTGGCTGATTTTTACTTATTATCGTGCTCTTTATATATGGATGAAACCCACATCCTTATCACTAGCCTGGACTTCCCTACTGAGTTTTCAGACCACAGCCCAGCCACCTACCAGATACCTGTCTCCACCTGTGTGTCCTACAAACCTGACCCGGGCCCAGCTGCTTCCTGCTCAGCTTCTCCAAACCTACTTGTCTCTTTGGCCTTTTATCTCGACTGATGAGGCCACCGCTCCCTGCTCGTCAGCTCTGCCCCAGATGTCCATGCACGCCAGCTGTCTGCCCTGGCACCGTGTTGGCTCCCTTCGCACCCTTGGGCATCTGCAAGGGACCCCGTCTTCTGGGTGACCCGCCCTTCATCCCTTCACACCTTCACCCTCTGTGAAATCTCCCCTCAGGGCCCCACACAGAACTGGATGCCCCAGCAGGCTCTCTTTCGGCCTTTGTTTATGACTTTACCATGGCAGTTACCACGCAGGGTGTGTAACAGACGCCTTTCTGTGCCTGGCCGTCCTCTAATGCTGGGAGCTTCTGCTGGGTAAGCACCGAGTGCGCATTATCTAGAGGGTTTCTTGTAATGCTTATAAAACAGTGACCTTGATGCCATTTTTAAAAAATTTATTTATTTGGGGAGAGAGAGAGAGCAGGGGAGGGGCAGAGAGAAAGAGAGAGAAAGAGAGAGAATCCCAAGCAGGCTCTGCAACGTCAGCACAGAGCCTGACTCCGAGCTCGAACTCACCAACTGTGAGATCACGACCTGAGCCAGAGTCCAGAGTCAGATACTTAACCGACTGAGCCACCGGGCGCCCCTAAAATTTTTAAATGAAATTCAAGTTTTCTTACGTTGGGAGCTCGAAAACAGAATGTATCCCTTTGGTTCTTTTTAAGCTATGGAAAGAGGGTAAAGCAATCCTCGTCAAGATTTTCCTTCCCTTTTTTTTTTTTTTTTCTTTTAAACCGATTCTCTCGAACGTCTGGTTCCTTTGCCAGGTGCCTCCTGGGTGCGAGCCGAGCCGCGGCTGTGGAGCAACATGCCGGAACAGAGCAACGACTACCGGGTGGCCGTGTTCGGGGCAGGTGGCGTAGGCAAGAGCTCGCTGGTCTTGAGGTTTGTGAAAGGCACGTTCCGCGAGAGCTACATCCCCACGGTGGAGGACACCTACCGGCAGGTGATCAGCTGCGACAAGAGCATCTGCACGCTGCAGATCACGGACACCACGGGCAGCCACCAGTTCCCGGCCATGCAGCGGCTGTCCATCTCCAAGGGCCACGCCTTCATCCTGGTCTACTCCATCACCAGCCGGCAGTCGCTGGAAGAGCTCAAGCCCATCTACGAGCAAATCTGCGAGATCAAAGGGGACGTGGACAGCATCCCCATCATGCTGGTGGGCAACAAGTGTGACGAGAGCCCCAGCCGCGAGGTGGAGAGCGGCGAGGCCGAGGCCCTGGCCCGCAGGTGGAAGTGCGCCTTCATGGAGACCTCGGCCAAGCTCAACCACAACGTGAAGGAGCTCTTCCAGGAGCTGCTCAACCTGGAGAAGCGCAGGACCGTGAGCCTCCAGATCGACGGCAAGAAGAGCAAGCAGCAGAAGCGGAAGGAAAAACTCAAGGGCAAATGCGTGCTCATGTGAGGCCCTGCGGAGCGGGGGGCGGGGCCAGGCCCCGCCCCGCCCCCGTCCCCTCCCACGTGACCCCCCCGTCGTCAGGGCAGCATGTCCGATGCCCACGTGTTCACTAGCGCATCTTGACCGAGACGTGCCCCGCTGTCCCCGAGAGGGCACTTCACGCCACCGCCCGTAAGCACCCCCTCTCCAGAATCAGGGACTCTGCCCAGCGGTTAAAATGGGAACCCATGCACCCTGCACCCCAGGGCACCTGGTGGGGGGCTGGGCGTTTCTGAAGGTGGGTTGGCCCTTAGCGGGGGCTCTGGGCTCGCGCCACGAGCGATCTGAGTACAGGACTAGGTCCCATCTGCGTGCATGTGACGGCATGTGACCCTGGAGCTATGCCCACCCAGCTCAAGAGCTGGGCACCCTTAGGGCCGGTGACAGATGAGTTCACTGAAGGGCATCCTGCTTGGTCCTTCAGTGTGCGAGTGAGGATATCGTGACACTTCCTAGAGCATCTCAGCAATGTCGAGGGTTTTAGAAGTGTGCTTTCCTCCCCTTGACCCACGAGGAGCACACTCCTTCCAGCCCTCAGATTTTAAATAAATGCAATGAAAGAAGCTCTTTTCAGGCCATTATTTCCCCCTCCACGATGGTTTTCCCTCTTTTCCATCACTCGGTCTATATCCAGCTGGGCAACAGCCAACAAAGGCCATCCCAAGACAGAAGCACATCCATTTTTCCAAATGACACGGAGATCTGTATACGCCATTCTTTAGCACCTCAATGAAATACTTTGAAACAGAAGTCGTTCACTGTGTTTTCGATGATCTGTCTATAGCTGAAGCATACTCCTGGAGAATGTGTTCAAGTAATAGTAGATTATCCTGCATGCTCCATTATAAATGTCTCCTAAGAGCTGTTCGATGTGGAGTCTGCTCTGGAATCAATTCTCTCTTCCTCTTAATGACCTTGTGTGCTTCCTTATCCTTCAAACTAAATCACGGCCTCTGCCGGTCTCTGCATGCTGGCCTGGAGACTGGACGGTGGCTGGAGGCAGGCAGGCTGCTCTGTCCTGGGCACGGCCCGTCTGCCTCCACTTCCAGAAGGCTCCAACTGACAGAGCCTGGAACAGAAGCCTCCTCTTGTTTGTTCTGGCCAGCACAGCTCACGCTGGCCCCCACTCCGGAAAGGTCCTTCAAGAGCTGCTTGCTACGCGGCAGGCAGAGGAAGCCAGAAGCCGGGCCGGGCTGGGGCAGGGGAGCGTCCGGCCACCGGGCAGAGTTGGCCAGTTGGGGACGTCCGCATGCACCCCGTTGGGTTCTGCGTCTCTCTTCTGCACCTGCTGTGTCCTCACGGCCCCGCTGGGCAGGGCGGCCGTAGCCGGCACCTCTGTGCACTCAACATCTCCATCGGCCCTTTCTGGTTAACGGTCCTGGTCTTGACAATCCTCTGGGCTCTGCGCGTGACTCCCCTGGTGGCGCCCTTGGGAACCAGCCACCCCACCCCTCTTCTTGGCCTCCTGGAGCAACCTTGAGCAAGGAAGGTGTGGAAGCAGCCCGGGGGCCCGCAGGGTCGGGGAGCCGGGCCCAAGGCCCCCTCAAGTCCCGACGGACGCCCCTCACCCCCCCGGCGGCTGCTCTGGGAGCTTCCCATTGGCACCTAGTTGGCGAGTTTTCTGGAACATTTATTTTTCAACCTATCCCTTTTTTTTTTCCTATTTCTATTCTCAGAGAGTTTGTAATTTGGAGACTGGGTAAGTGGAAGAAGAAACAGGCCTTCGTGGCCAAAACGGGGGGGGGGGGCGCTGGGGTCTGCCCCGGGGCCGCCAGGTCCCTGAGGCTCCTAGGGTGAGGCTCCCACCGACCGTCCCGTTCCTACTGATATGGGTCAGAATCCCGCCCGCCCTCTCTCGTCACTGTCTGCCTTTAAAGTGTGTAAAGCTTCATCCGTGGGAGAAACTCTTCATGATTGAAAACTAGAGTGCATTCAGGATGTGTTTCGTTCCTTCATAGTTTGCCCGTGGGTTTATAGGAAGGCTGTGGACGCCACAGGCACGGGTCTTCGTCCTGATGTCATTTTGGGTGAACTGCACTGAGGGTTTGAGGAGCATCTCAAAATAGTCTTTGAGGAGATCCCCGATCGTCTCCGGGCTTGGGGGTTGGTCCCACCGAATCAGGTGCGTGTGGCGTGTATGTGGCCCCATCCTGAGTACGCAGTGCTGTTCCGGAGGACCCGTCCTACAACCGCACGTGGGCACAGAAGTTTCCGACCTCGCCACGGCACGTTACGGAACTCCAAATATTGCTTTGACGATGGCGTTCCGGGGACAAGCGTGGGGGTTCCCATGAGTCCCCTTCTGTCCCTACCAGTACGTCCTCTATCTGGTGATAAGCCATGGGCATGCCCTGGGCATGCGTGCAATACAGCAAGACCAACACAAGAGCAATATTGAATTGTTCATCCGATCTACGATTATATACATATATTTTATGTATATATATATAATTGATCTTCCTGCATTTTTGAAGTATAAAGTAGTATATTGTACATACCTGTAAGCTGGTACATTTGTTTCACCATTTCTAACGTTTGAGAAATGCTCATTCTTTGTAGAACAAACAACTCTTCAATATTTTCAGAACTGCTCTGTGATACTTAATTTCCTTGTCGAGATTGGTAATAGGTTGCTCCTGCGTAAGCTCTCTGGAAACATCCATAAGTGACGGGACACGTGTAAACCCTCAAAGCTCCATCCTGGAACTCGGTCCCCCACGAAGACAGTACGTGGACAGAGTATTTACAGAGCATGACTTTTATACGTGTGGGATATCAATGTGTATATTTATATTTCAGGTGTATTTATTGTTACAATCCCATTATCTATTTTATGGACTCTTCAGTTATAAAAACCACACTTGCATACCTGTTTCTAGTTGCCGGTGGTGTTCTGAAAATAAAGAAACCGATTGAAATAAAGCTTCAGTTCTGACTCCCTGGCTGGAAGGTGGTGATGTTTCTGGTTCTTTGGGGGGGTGGGTGGAGGGGGTCTGGTGAGGGTCTTAACCTAGTTCTCTTGAAGCTACTTTGATGTGCTTATCTCTGGAAGGAAGCTGTCAGGCAGGCCTGGGGTTGGGGACAGTGTCTCCAGGAGGTTTTTTTCTTTTTCTTTTTTTTTTTTTCCCCCCAGATGGTCCCTGTCAGTCCTGGAGGGTGAGGTGGGAGTGGGTAGGGGCTCCATAGGAGTGAAGAAAAGCTCCCTTTTAATCCCGTGTCTCCTGCTCAGCCCCCGGCTCCCTGGCCTCCTCACCAGTCCAGGCTGGTAAGTGGGTTTGGTATTGAGAAACCCCAGTGCTGCTTCTGGACCCAGTTCCTGCTTCTGGACCCTTGATCCTTACTTCTCCTCCTCATTATAATATAATCCTCACTAATCATAGTATAAGCCTTACTGTTGGTAACACGGGAAAAACGGATCAACAACTATGAGCAGGACAAAACCCTTCCTCTGCCCGTGACCCGCTTGGTGACCCCTGGGCAGGTTTTTAGCCTCTCTGAGCTTCTGTAGGGTGGGAATTCGCATCCGCAGCGTGGGTGGCCCTCACGATTAAATTAAGAAGCGCCAGGCACTTAGAGCCCTGTCGTCACGTACTGAGCTTTCCGGGGAAACAAACAAACACCCTCAACCGTGTCGGGCTCTGCCCGGAAGGTTTGTGACAGTGTGAAAAACTCACCTGTGCAAGCCCACAGTCAAGGGCAACTTTCAGTTTCTTTAAGCCTCTTTAATGGCTTTCCCGGTGGTGCTCTTGGCATGCCCCCTCCCCCACCCCCAAGGTCATTATCGCTACATTATTCCGGGTTTCTCTGCTTATGCAGATAATTGCAATCAGCAGGCCCCATTAGGCCCCATTAGAGGGCATCCCATCCGGTACTTATCAAGCTTTAATGTGCAGCTAAAGCTCTTGGAAGGCCTTGTGACTCCCCAGAGCTGGAGTCAGCAGGGCTGGGCGGGGGCCTGGGAACCTGCATTCCTGTTAGGTTCTCGGGTGCTGCCGATGCTCCTGGTCACGGACCGCACTTTGAGGGCAAGGTGGCCCTCCGGTTTTTTTTCCCTGCACCTTGGAGTCGCCTGGAGAAGCTCGGAAGCTGATGGATCCTCCCTTTGCCTCAAGCAACATGGAGGATGTGAGCCCAGTGAGGAGGGCAAAGGAGACCGCCAGCTGCCGGCTGAACCTCCATAAGGAGGGAGGGCCAGGGGTCGGAGAAAAACGGAGTGGAGACAGGGCCGCTCATAGTGAGTACGCAGTGACATCTACGCAGGTTCTTTCCCGGGGCAACAAAGGGCATCGTGTGGATGTGACATGTTCACTGCGCTCTTGTCAGAAGTCAGGCCAGCAATCTACGGACGAGGGCGTGCTAGCCTCAAGAGGTACCAGTCGAAAGGCCCGAGTGGTCATCAGCACCGAGTGCACACACACACACACACACACACACTCTCGCTGAACCATAGTAATAAATCAGCCCTCAGAGTTAGGTACTCCAAAGTGCCCCCAATACCCCTGTGACAGCCACAGGGTAAGTATCGGGAACTCAGAGGGCGACGAGGAGACAGGCTTTGTCTAGGACGTCACTGTTGCTGTAAAACTGTCAACAATTACAAAGCGGTGTGCCAAAACGCGTCACCGTGGCCCGATGTGACTGCTTCCTCTGCTCAGAAGTCCGTCTTTTCCGTCTCCCTGTCCCGTCCGTGCACGGAGAGCTGATTCCCATATCCAGCCTGCCATCCCGTGAACTCTCCAGAGCCCTCCCCAATTCCCTAAAATCAAACCAATTCTCTCCTCCTTGAGAATCCCCCTTGGCTCCTGTTTTCTGTCCTTTATGGCTCTTACACCGGGCTTCCTTGTGCGGAGAAGGTTTCTGCCCACGTCCTGATCTGTTCCATACTATTTAACTTGAAGTCATTGTCGAACCGTCTTGGCAACAGGAACTGTACTTTGCCCCAGTAAGTGCCCCGTGAACCCTTCTTGGGGTGGGCAGCAAACCCCACCTAACCCTTCTCCAAAGGTTGCCACTCTGCTCCTCGGGGCACAGAGTAGGAGCGCGCTCCCCGACCCCGTGGTGTCAGGGGGGATCTGACCCCTTCTGGCGGAGGAGTTTGGAGTGCGAGAGACACCTGCCGTTTCCGGGCTGGAGGCGCTCATCTCCTAGGAGCTGCCGTCCTGTGTCCCCCAGGAGCCAGCATGGAGCCCACTGCCCTGCACAACACGGCCAGGACAAGTGACATGGGACGAGGTTTCCTGCTGACCTGTGGTGGATGGAGACCCCGCGGGAGGAAGAAGCCCTTGACCCTTCTGGGAAGCATCGCCCACCCCACCTTGACTACCACACCGTCCCTGGTTTGTAACCTCAAACATTAGCATTTCCTCCTGCTAACTCTTTTCTGTTCAAATAACAAATGAATAGATAATACAATACACATAAATATATGAATAAATGAATTACAATGAGTAAATATATACAATATAAAAAGTACAGTGTTAAGAAGGAAGAAATTCTGGGGAATGTGCCTGAGTCAGAATGGTAAGCTGGTATTTTATCTTCTTTGACAGATTATTTAAAAAGAAAAAAAAAAGCATTCTCGAAGTTAGGCTGAGTAGTGTTCACTAAAAATGAGTCAGATTACAGAGGGGCGTCCGGGTGGCTTAGTCGGTTAAGCGTCCAACTTCGGCTCAGGTCATGATCTCGCGGTCCGTGAGTTCAAGCCCCATGTCGGGCTCTGTGCCAACAGCTCGGAGCCTGGAGCCTGCTTCGGATTCTGTGTCTCCTTCTCTCTGCACCTCCCCTGATCACACTCTGTCTCTGTCTCTCAAAAATGAACATTAAAAAAAATAATAAAATAAAAAATGACTCAGGCTTCTACAGACTACTACAGAAATTATGCAGCAGCATTGGTCAACTGGGTATTTTGAAATATCCTGCCCTTGCCCACGTCAGTGGTTCAAAATGTGGCCACCTGAGGAACCTGTAAGTGGTTCTGTGGTTTTCTTTGTTTTTTTTTTTAACGTTTACTTATTTATTAATTTTTTTTCAATTTTTATTTATTTTTGAGACAGAGAGAGACAGAGCATGAACGAGGGAGGGTCAGAGAGAGAGGGAGACACAGAATCTGAAACAGGCTCCAGGTTCTGAGCGGTCAGCACAGAGCCCGACGCGGGGCTCGAAGTCACGGACCGTGAGATCGTGACCTGAGCCGAAGTCGGATGCTCAACCGACTGAGCCACCCAGGTGCCCCATGTAGTTTTCAAGTAAGAGACAGTGAAACAGTCTTTGACTCCTATAAATTTTACAGTTGGGGACTATGAAGCCAATGGGCTTCTGGGAAATCCCACTGAGTTCCTACCAGCTGTGTCTCAGCAACTGTCCCAGAAGCACGGGGACGTGTCAGCGAGGCTGGCGCCCCCTTGACCCTGGGCATCTCACTGAAGCTCCACATCCCCGTGTGCATGGTGGACACTCTCTCATCTTTGTTCAATCGCATCTATTTTTATTTTTTTTTTATTTTTATGCCTAAGTCATGATTCAATGAAGCACAAAAGTAGAGATAAGATAGCAGCAAAGTACTAGACCCGTAATGTCAGGAAGCATGAGTCTGTCTATTTCGGAGTATGATAATTTTTCCAAGACAGGGATGTCCTCTCCCCTCAAAAAACAAGAACGCAAACAAAACAAAACAAAAACAAAAACAAACCAGAAAACCCAAAGGCGTTTAGGAAATAAGACACAACCGTCTGACAATGTGATGTTATGGGTCTGGAGTCCCCAGGCCCATAAGTTATTTGTTTTTTGGAAAGTGTTATCAATCTATCAAAACTTCTTCATCAGTTCCGGTTTCATTTTTAAAGAAAGAAACAAATGCAAAACAATACTTTTGAGTGTGAAGTTCATGAGTTGTGTTTTAAAGAAAATGAATAAACCCCAAATCGTATTTTTTACTGTTTTTTTTTAAATTATTTTTGAGAGAGAGAGAGAGACAGAGTATGAATGGGGGAGGGGCAGAGAGAGAGAGGGAAACACAGAGTCTGAAACGGGCTCCAAGCTCCGAGCTGGCAGCACGGAGCCTGGCGCAGGGCTCGAACCCACACACCGTCAGATCGTGACCTGAGCTGAAGTCGGACGCTTAACCGACTGAGCCACCCGGGTGCCCCCCCAAATTGTGCTTTTAATAGCAGAAAGAGACACAAGTCTTAGCACCACAGAAAGACCGAGAAGACCAGATTTCAAAGTTTATTGAAGACGTTCTCAGGGAGGAAGCACAACTGGTTTGTGGTTAAAATTCCTTTCTTTTTTGTTGGATATCACATAATATTAGTGGCCTGGCGTGTACAAGAGCAGACACCAATGCCCCCGTGTGTTTGCCGATTCTGTTCCACGTTCAGTCAGTTCCCAACGTACAGGTGGGACCTATGAGGGGGCAGCAGGGGACCCACACTGTAGGAGATGACGCTTTGTCGTCATTGGTGTAATTTGTAATTATTTTGTAGGAGGCGATATGGTCTGCAGAGAGTACACTGGGCTCAGCGGGGGACCCACAATGACCGGCAAGGAGAGGGTGGTTTTACTCGAGTGCCGAGTCGTAACCTGCTTTATTTTCCAGACAAGTTGCTGGTTAACGATGGGCCTCCTGCTCTCGATTTATGCTTCCAGGAAACGGGGAAGCTTGTAAATACAGTCAAATGATGGTGACCAGCGTCTTGTTGGTCTGTGTTTAGACAAAGTGGAAAAGCAGAGCATGTACTGTGGATGTTGACGGCCGAAAGGGAACACATCTACCAAGCGTTTGGCACGTAAGGTGAGTTAAACTCTTTTCTTTCTGATACTGATAATGTCAGTAGCATGATCAAGAGACATCTTTTGGGGATGCATTGAGTACCTTCACAGGCCTCGACCCATCACTTCAGGCCAAGATATTATGTTTTTTTTTTAAAGTTTATTTATTTATTTTGAGAGAGAGAGAGAGAGAGAGAGAGAGAGAGATGGAGAGAGGTGGGGGAGAGGCGGGTGGGGGAAGAGAATCCTAAGCAGGCTCTGCATTAACAGCACAGAGCCCCATATGGGGCTAGAACTCACGAACCGTGAGATCATGACCTGAGCCCAAACCAAGCTTAACCAACTGAGCCACCCAGGTGCCCCATGGTTTTTGGTTTTGCTTTGCATCAAGGAGAGTGCATTATATGAGGTTATTTCACTGAAGAGAACAGCAAAACCTCAAAGAATAGGTACTTAAAAATGTAGATTTGTATTCTTTGTCACGTGGAAGGAGTCCAGTGGCTTCCTAAAATTAGGAGAGCTCCAGACTCCTTAGATGATTCAGCTCCCTTTTTTCTAGGATGCAGGATGCTTCCTCATGGCCCATGAAGGCTGCTTGAGCTCTAGCCATCAAATCCTCTACATTCTCTATAGCGTCTCTGGGACCCCTCCCTCAGCAGAACTTATTCACCTGTCTGCTGCTTCCAGGGACACTCAGAAGAGACCATCTTCTTATTTGGGAGGCAATGTGGCCTCCGTGTTGGTTCGTTTACATATAAAAGACATGCTCACAGGTGAGTCACTTACTATCTCTGGAAATTGGCTGGCCCGGGAGGGACAGTGATTCCAGGGCACCAGACGCCGCAGAGGTCAAAGCATCAGAAATCTAGGAAGTATAAGAAACGGTTAATTCCCTGGCAATCTCTGTTACGGACAGGATATCAAAATTCCTCAGAAGATGAAACTCGTTAACCATCAACCCTTTCCCAATATTTTATGTTTTTCTGAATTTGTGAGAGGAATCAGGCAATGTCATCGTATGAATAATTTAAAACCAGATCCAAATGCTGAAAAGAAAGCATGAAGAAACACTTTCTAAAGCCAAATGAAGTAAGCGATTAAGAGATCTGGCTGTGTGATCTCTCCGTCGAAACGTTTAACCTCCGGCTTTTGAGTATCATGCCCTCCTTAGCCCAAATCAGATAAATCCCTGATGGTGGGGCCCACTGAGAAACACCTCCTCATCGCTGGGTCTGTTCCCAACCCTCAGCCTTTGTACTTAGAACTTTCTGCCGGAATAATCACCCACTTCTTGTCACTGGTAATGAGCCTTTATTATTTGGCGTTGGGGTTTTCCGCTTTGGTGGAAACGGAAGGCCAGGAAGAGGTGGGCATATGCAATAAAATCCGAGGCAGGGCTCAAGGCACGCTTTGACCAGATCGAACAAGACCCCGTAAAAAGATCGGGGGTCATGGGGGCACGGCCTCCCCAGTGCCTAGGGAATTTCCATATGGGGTGTGCCAAGGTCAAGGGGCATGTGTTCTCTTGATTACACAGGGGATCCAGGTCTCCCGTCCTCCATTTAGGGCCCTTGTGTCCAGGGTGGCAAGTCTTACCTGGCGTGGCGTGGAGGCTGGTGGCGGCACATCCACACCGAGGAGGACCTTCATCCTCACCGTCCCTCGCAATTGTCCCCTGGTCTCTTGCAGCCAGGGTGCTGGGGCGAGCTCCCACCGGGTCACGAGAGCCCTGGGGTCTCATTTTTCCCGGTGCTGAGTTAAGGGAGTTGAAATCAGCCACCGCCAGGGCACGCGCACTTTGGCAAGGGCCCCAAGCAAGGGCGTTTCTTCTCTTTCCTGGTGAGCTGCTGGCCAAGCAGTTACCAGCGCCCACGGCGGGCAGTGGATGAAGGGCTTTCTCTCTTTTCCCCTGAGACTGTCCTCCCAGCGCTGCCTTCCTCTCCCCGTGTATCGTTCTCCTTCTCCAGCCTCCTTTTCACCCAGAACCTTCCTCACCGACGAGTTCTGGCAACGGGATGGTGCAGGATTTTGGAAACATTTTTTGGAAACATTGAAAAAAAAAAACAACTATAGGGGCGCCTGGGAGGCTCACTCTGTTAAGTATCCAATGGTTTCAGCTCAGGTCATGATCTCACGGTTCGTGAGTTCGAGCCCTGAGTCGGGCTCCACGCTCGCTCAGGGTGGGATTCTCTCTCCCTCTCTCTCTCTCTCTGCCTCTCACCCACCTCTCAAAATAAATAAATAACCATTAAGAAAAAGAAAAAAAACTGTAAAATATTTCATAATCCAACTGACTCCAACATTCCACTTCAGGTATATCTGAAACTCATTTGAGTATAAAAGGAAAATCTTATGCTCAAGGATGTCCTTTGCAGCCTCAATTAATAGCAGGCTAGGAAAAAACAAAAAACAAAAAAAACAAAAGCAGACAAATCTGATCCAACCCTGAGCACTGCGTGTGTTGCTGGTTGGTGAGAAGCAGCTTCCAAACTGTGGGCCCGAGGCACTGTTAGTGACTTCATTACCAAAGAAAATTTAAATCGGGTTCACTAAGTTAGGAAATTGTGTCTCATACACTTTGGGGGGGAGAAAAAACCCTGCTTTGATGGAAAAGTTTTCCTGGTTAGTGCTCAATTAAGCCAGGAAATTAAATTACCCGGAACAGTCGATTAATTGAAGATCGTCTTAATGGAGATTTTTACAATCACATTTGGAATCAGGCGCTGAGTGTCTGGAGAGGGGCTCTTTCCGCCGTGGTTCCTGTAGCTGGAGAGACGACGGGTCTACGGGGGCTGGGCCCCAGCTCTGCGCTGTGACCTGGGCAGGGGCCACGCCGTGCTCAGCAGTGACTGGAGGTACACCTGTTAGGACCGAATACAGGCACACACGTGGAAGGCTCGGGCCCTGTGGGCACGGGGAAAACACTGGAATTGTCACAGCTGTCTCTCTCCGTCAGAGAGGGCGGTCCCCAGGCAGGGGACAGCGTGGGACAGCCGGTCACTCCTCCCCGGATTCAGGTCCCGTGCGTTCCTTCTCCTTCTGCGACACCGTTTCCTTTCTGTGACCGTGAGGCCGTGTTCCCCGCTAGTCACCTAGCACGGCACCCCGTCGTGGAGCCAGCCACGGAGCCAGCCACGGAGCCAGCCACGGAGCCACAGCACTGGCCTCCAGATCCCGCTTCCTCTGCTTTCTCACACACTCTCTCCTCTTTCAAGTTCAGCGGTTGCCTTCCTTTACACCCAGCTCAGAATAGCTATTTTCGGGAAGTGCTAAATATAGGTAATCTGAAAAAGCCAGTTGTTTTCCGTCCCTTCAAGGGTTCCTTCCCCCAACCTCGAGCAGTGAAAGGGGCTGGCGGGGGGCTCCCGCTCCCCTGTCCTGATGCGGGCCCCACTGGCCCCTGCTGGTGTCTCAGGGGCTCCCGCGGCTGCCAGGCGGGGGTCTCCGGGATGGCCTCCCGCTCCGTGCACACAGCATGAGCAGGGGACGGGGCCCGGCCAGTGTCCTTCTCCCGAAGGCCTGTGCTCGGCCGCATGAGGCGCGAACCCCCAGTGACAATGGCTTAAGCAGGGTCTTCGCCTGGGTAATCGGGGAGTCTGGAGGGGAGCGTCTCAGGGGTCCTTGGATGTCTCTGGGCGTCTCCGTCTTCGTTTCTCATGGAGAGGCCACTGCAGTGCTGGTCACCAGGCCATGTTCCCGGCCGTGGGCGGGAGACACACGGGGGAGAGAGCTGCCCACCCAGCCCGCACAAGCTGTGCTTACACGAGCCCTCCTCCGGGGCCGAGGGGGCGATCCTGGCGGAGCGGGGCGCACGGCCACCCGCACGACTAGTGGGATTCGGGTAGGCAGGAGGAGGGACGCGCCTGCTTGTCCCCGTGCCGTCTACGTTGTCACCCAGCACAGCTAGCTGCCCGTCACACAACCCGGCAGTTGGATCGATGGAAGGGGATTGCATCGCGGACCAGGTCCCCGCTTCCTGGCCTGGCCCCGATACCGCCTCAGTCCCAACCTCCACCAACGGCTCCCGGAACTTCACCCCATCACACTCTTACCCAGACTCCCGATCATCTCCTCCAAAACAGCACTTCCTCCAGCTTGGGCCATGAAAGGACAACTCTGGGAGAAGCCTGTGTGAGCCTCTGGGTGGTGACCCACACCACTGGTGCACGAATGTTACTAACTGATGCGAGACTGCAGAACTTGGTTGAGCCTCTCAAGCTTACGGTGTTTACGCATCTTTAAAACCACAGCAGAATTTCGCGGCGATTTCAAGCAACATGGTGCAATCAATTAAGTTGAGTTCGCGTAATTCATTGGATGGGAGGCAGGGTTTTTCCTGGGCGGGAGGCCTGCTCTCAGGAGGACGCAGCACCGTAGCTGACGTAGCTGAGGGTGCAGGGCTGTTGCCCAGGACTCCCCTCCCTGCTCCGCCCTCAAGTCACTGCCAAGCTCGTGCTTTCCCAGTGCACCACACAAACTATGGCCCCCCGCTCCCTTCTCACTGACGATAAAGGAAGTTAATTCTCCTTGGTATGGAGGGTATCACAGGTGCCGGTGGGATATCAAGGCAGGATGTCCTGGCAGGTGACCTTCCAGCGGCTTCTGGCCGTGGCAACAATCCCTCCCGATTCCCTCTCCGCTTTCCCATTAAATTTCGCCCTCCGGGAGAACCCGAGATAAGAAATTTTCTAAAAGCGTGGACATTTGGAAAAGCAAACCTTTTGCGTGTAAGGGTTTGATTGGAATCTCCGGCCAGTTCTATCATCTACCAGGGACGGGGATGTGGTGGGGGAGGGGGCCACGGGCTGTGTCAGGAGCATAGAGATGTCTTTTGGATTTTCCACAGACGGACATCTCTGTCGGGGTGTCCCAGGGCTTGTGACCTGGGTGATGGCCTGTCACTGTTACTGAGTGCAGCAGGGGCAAGGTGTCGCAGGGATGAGACAGGGAGGAGGGAAGAGGCTCGCTCTCTCGTCCAGAGCAAAGTCTAAGGTGAGTTTGGCCCATTAGAAAATCTAGCCTGTGGGAGGCAGAACAGAGTTGGCCAGTCTCTTGGTGGCTAGTGATTTTCCTCTCTAATTTATAATTGTTACGATCCTGACATCAGAGTTTCCTGACTCAGTTTGGCCCACATGCCATCCGGGCACTCTCTCTGGGTCGAGGTCTCCACGAAACAGCAGTGGGGCAGGGACACGGGAAATGTTGGAGGTAACACTTCAGCATCACTGATATTTTTTTTTGGGGGGGGGGGTGTCAAATTGCATAGCTCTTTCTCTCATCCCAATAAGACATTCCCTTTCATCGCGCTGGAAAAAAATGGGCCCTTAGCTGTGGTCACCAGACCCAGGAGCGTCCCCCAGGCCACAAGGCGCTATTGTTCTGGGCCTTGACTAGCCCACCCCATTACCTACGATTTAAAGTTGCTCTCCCTCCTGGATGTGACTTGAATTTCTTCTCTGATTCCTCCCGCCCTTGGAACTAAACCAAGTCTTTGGCATCAGCAAATAGTTCTAGAAGTAAGTGTGTGAGAAGGGCCATGAAGTGCTCTGGGACAAAAGGACACACGATGTCTTCCCACAGCCCGTCAGCCAGAATTAGTCACCTGCTTCCACCGGGCTTTCAGGGGACCAGTGACACAGTTCTTCTGTGTTCCTACGGGGGGGGGAGGGGGGCTGGTGTGGAGGGAGCAGCCCGCAGAGAGCACTGCCGACCGCCGGGGTGGGAAACGAGAGCGTGAACCACCTGGAAAAGGGGGTGTCTGCCTCGCCAATCCCACTCACCATTTTGGTAGACGCTGACCACGGCTCAGGCATCGTTCATTGCCTCTGTCACTTTCAGTTCCGTGCAATATCCACCTGTGTGTGAATTCAGACAAAGGCACAGAGTCATGGCCTTAGTCACGGTCCCGTCGAGCAAGATGTTGGAGGCGGGACCGTCCCTGTGAGGTAGGCTGAGGAGAGGTGTGTTAGCTCCCTGGTGATAGTTGGTTCCTTCCTCAGCACCATCTGAGGTAGGAAAGGTGAGGTGGGTGGTTTTCATGAGACCTGGCGGTGGGGGGTGGGGGGTGGGCAGCCAATGCTGCAGGAGCATCCGAGGAGTCTTAGCCCTAGCTGAGAGAGAATTCTGGGTACCGGAAGTGGTTGCCATAGCAATTAGTAGGAGGACGGTGGGGCCATTTTTAAGAAGAGGGATTCCAGATCATCTGAAGGGAAAAAGACATACTTAGCCTCTCCGTTGTCTCCGTCTGCAGGGAAACATAATTGTAGGTGGCATTTGAAATTATTTACATGATATCTGTTTTATTTTACACTATGAGGAAAAAAAACCCATGTGTGTCACTGGTAACACTAGAAAAATCTGACACGGTAACACTAAAAAAAGCCATGGTAACACTAGAAAAATCTGACAATTACTTGCATTTCTGCCTCTTTCTCCCCCCACGACAAAAGGGGGGAGGGAGAGAGAAAGGAAACTGATCAGATATAAACCACCCAGAAGGACAAATACTTGATTAAAAGAAATTGTGCTGGTGACATATTACGTTTGGAAGATCTTTCTCTGCAAGCCCCCAAAGCACCATGAACCATGGAAATAGGGCCCCTGACCTTCGTACAAGTAAGTTCCACCTGCACTGAAGGGACAGGTGAATAGACGCACCAAAATACCCAAATGATCTTGCCCACGTTGGAAGGTCAGAGAATAGATGGCTGATCTCACCGTGAGCTTCTGCCTGCAAATTCTGCACTCGTTACAGCTCATACAGAATGTGGTTGACACTGTACGTGACAGGGATTGGCCAATTCCTTGAGAAATGAGTGTATTCAGTAAAGATGGGCAGTCATAGATCTGGACTGAAATCCATAGTACATGCCCGCAAGGGTGGAGAGCAAACTTAAGTAATAGTTAGCCTTTCAATGGCAAGTGAAAAATAACCTTTCAGCTTTAGAAGACATGGACGTTTCTCTTATGTCACTCACAGTGAATATCGATGCTTTCTACTTTTAAAAAGCTAGTAGTAAATTAAAAAAAAAGCAGCAGCATGGAGGAAAAAGAGGAATCTTAAGAAAATGGAGAAGGTTGTTTGTAAAGCTTTGACTCTTCACCAGATTCTGTGGATCTAGCAGAGAAACAGGAGGCCAGTGGCTTCTGTCCCGTTCTGTACTGGGTTTGGATGGAGGAACTCAAGGGTTAGAGCAGAGGATGTAAGTGCCCCAAAGCAAGGGAAGAGGTCTGAGTCCAGGCTCCCGGATCAGAGAGGACAGGAGGGGCATGCGTGGTCAGGGGCGGGACCGTGGCCTTGAGGCCCAACCAGAGACGGGAGACTGAGGGTGTCCAGCCGGTTCCGGACAACAGCACCTATGAACACAGACGCCACCTTAAAAGGATAGGTACGCTTGAGCTTTTCTTTCTTTCTTTCTTTTTTTTTTTTTTTAACAGGTGCAAATGGTGATTCTCTTGCATCTTCCCAGAACAACCCTTTCTTGGAAGGAAAGACTTGGTCCTGTTCTTGGAGCCACGATCCACGGGGTAGGGGCCCTCCCACGGGAGGCCACCTGTGGGAGGGACAGCCGGTCGGAGATTTTATTTATGCCACGTTGTCCGGGTGTGATGAGCTCCTCAGCCTCGTTCCTGCGGGGTCGTCCTGCACGGTCCCGATTGCAGGGGGACCAGTGCTTTTTCTCTTTTTGCTTTCTCCCTCATCCTCCATCTCTGCTCCCCACGGAAGGGAGGTGAGGACCCTCTGGGGGAGTCTGTGCGCACGGGTGGTAGCCCCGTGCTTCATGCACCGTGTCAGCGCGCATGCTGAGCAAAGGCATCTCTCCGGGTTGACAGGGCTCTGCAGACATTGCTCGCTGAAAACTTGGTGCCGGCAGTTTATTAGGAGCAGGTTTTCACCGTGCGCAGAACACGAAATGGACTCGCCCAGGGAGCCAGCAAGTGTGCCCTTGGACAGAAAGTTATTTTTAGGCAGAAACTTGTACGTGAATGCTCTCAGCAGCTTTACCTGTAATAGCTCAAAACAAGAAATCGCCCAAATGTCTTTAGTGTGTGAGCGGTTCCACAAACTTGCACGTGTGTGCCAGAACCTACCACGCAGCGACACAAGTAAACAGACTGTTGATCCATGCCACAGTTTGGATGCACGTCAGTTGTGGACGTGGAGTGACGAAAGCCAATCTCAAAAAGTATATACTGGGTGGTCCCTTTTTTACAGCATTCGTTGTCGTGATTACAGAGATGGAGAATAGATGGGTAGCTGCAGGTGTGGGAATAGGGGAGGAGGAGGGAAAGGGTAGCGTGAGGTAGTCCCTGTGCTGACGTTCAGTTGCGTATCTTAACCGGTGGCAGCCACACAGGTCCGTCCAGGTGGTAGCTTTGCACCTGCACCGCAGGAGTGTACCTGGCACAAATCCTATGAACAAATTCGATGGATCGTACCAATCTCAGCATCCTGGTTTTGATCTGACAGCTGTGGAAGACGGGAGAGGGTGGCTAAGGGGTGTGCCGGACGTTCCGAGGATTTCTTCACAGCTTCCCGTGAATCTACAGCTATTTCAAAACCCAACAATTTAAAGCGAAAGTAATAGGTAGCCAAATAATTGCTGTCACTTGTTTTGTGCTGTTTTTCAACACTTGTCCATGACAATGTCTGAGGAGCATCAAACTGGTGTCATTTTAAACAATACAAGGAATACTATTTCAGAACACACTCTTTGGAGGCACAGGTCATCTGTGTATCACAAGAAAAATTATAATAGAAAACCTAACAGGTACGTAACGTCAACCAATCTCTGTTAGCAAAGCTACTGGGGATCTACTCACACTCGTCCAGTAGACTCAGGCTCAAAGCGGAATAAAAACAGCCCCTGCTAGTCCCACGTGTTCATTAAAATAAGAACGAATATGATCCAAACCATTACAAATAGTTCGGGATGTGATGCGATGGGTGATAGACCTGTTTCTTTTCTCATCTGAGCATTGAATTCTATACATTTCCCCCTAAGAGCTGTTCTTGTTGTGTCCCACAAATTTCGATCTGTTGCGCTGCGATACTGATTCTACCAGGGGCGCCTGGGTGGCTCAGTTGATCTGACTTCAGCTCAGGTCATGATCTCACGGTTCATGGTTTCGAGCCCCGTGTCAGGCTCTGTGCTGACAGCTCAGAGCCTGGAACCTGCCTCGGATTCTGTGTCTCCCTCTCTCTCTGCCCCTTCCCCACTCGCTTGCTCGCTCGCTCCCTCGCTCAAAAATAAATATTAAAAAAAAATTGGAGGATGGGGCGCCTGGGTGGCTCAGTCGGTTAAGCATCCGACTTCAGCTCAGGTCACGATCTCGCGGTCCGTGAGTTCGAGCCCCGCGTCAGGCTCTGGGCTGATGGCTCAGAGCCTGGAGCCTGCTTCCGATTCTGTGTCTCCCTCTCTCTCTGCCCCTCCCCCGTTCATGCTCTGTCTCTCTCTGTCTCAAAAATAAATAAACGTTAAAAAGAAAAATTAAAAAAAAATTGGAGGAGTTTACAGCCTTATTGTTTTCCCTCTCATGAGGCTGATTATTTTGCAGAATCTGGACAAGTTTTATAGACTGTCTCTCAGTTTGGCATGGTGGATCTTTTCCTCATGGCCAGGTTCAGGATAAACATTTTGGAAGGAGTATTATGTGGTGATGCTATGAATTCTTCAGAGCCTCTCACCATCGTTGATGCATCCTTTGTGGGGTGTGTGTGTGAGTGTGTGTGGCTTTGAACATTATTTTTAAAAAGCATCATACAGTAACCGTGACTCACATTTTGGTGCACGGTGCCATGAATTTGAAGACATGTACGGATTTATGTAATCCCCGTGATGATCTAGATGCAGAATAGTTCCATCCCCTCAAAAACTCCTGGACTCCATCCCAGTCTTACTGAATCTGAATCTGCATCTTAACAAGTACCTCGGGGACGTTCAAATTGAGAAGCCCTGGTTTAGAGAACTTGACACAATATTGACAAATTTCTGAGCCCGCAGGAGACCGCCGTGGATACCCTAAATCTGGCTTTCCTTGATAGAGGGTTTTCCAAGCGTGTACAGCTCTGTTGCATTGTATGAGAAAGATTACCAAGTCCGCAACTGGTAAAGCAGATTCTACCCCTGGTCAAAGAAAGACGGGGTCTTGCTTTAATGACCACTACTGTGTCATTTCAGGGGTCACAGATACACAAACCCCCACACACACGTGCAAGCGCTCACACCTTAACTAAGGTTACTGGAAATACCTTTTTTCCTTATGGAGGATGTTGCTACAAAAGCGAATTCCCTGAGCTTTCTACTGAGGAAAGCATTCTGCTAAAACTGAGGAGGCTGAGTGGAGTTTTCTGGGTCTCACGCCCATCATCACTCGTCTGGGGGGCTGATACAAGAAGGCAGTGCAAAACGGCCAGCACAGGGCAAAACAGGGCTGGGATAGACAGTGGTTCACGTCGCTAGTCTTTGATACCCATCCAGAGCCCAATAAAATGGACTCGACCTTTTCTAAATCTTTGTCGGTTAAGACCTCCATGTCTTGGGAGGGCCTTGAAAAACCTAGGGCGTGTAAGACATGCAGTCATGCTAATGTGATGTAATTGGGCAACTTCAAGGCTATTTTAATATGTGAATTCATTAAATCAGTGAGTACTCACATGTTTGTGCGATGTTGGATTATGGGTAGGGATTGCTTATAGGTTCAGTCCTGAAACGTCGGCGGCCGGTTCCTCAGAAAAGATGACTTCCAAAGGTCCTGTTGATCAAGCAAAGCTAACTTTATTAGATTTATTGCAGCATGGGAGAACACCACCTTAATCGTCACGGTATCACGGTGGGGGAGTCAGGGGACGGGGCTCATGAGATTTTAGAGATGTGGATGGGTGTTTTTTGCCAGTAGCCTTGCCAAGGGGCAGCTGGTCGGCGTTGGGCACAGTTTGGGACTTGGGTTGGTGTCACAGAGTGGGAAGGTCGACCAGAAAGTATTGATGATATGAGATGCCAGTTCTGATAATAAGCCGTTTGGTTAAGTTATACCCAATAAGTTATAACCAACAAGTTAAGTTAGCCAATAAGCTGGTTCAGCCTTTTCTCTCTCCAGCACGTATTTCCTGGAGTAAGTAATTGTGATGTTTCCCCCTGATCCCAGCATTACACACCGCAGAAATGGTAAAGTATCTGTCTGAGAAATCTCTGCATGAGGACAAGAAAGTAGCCAGCGAGCGATGGCCCTTGGACCACTGGTCAGTGTGGGGCTGTCCTGGGCCTCCGCAGGCACCTCTGACCTGAGAGTGCGGGGACACAACTGATGATCTGTCATCTTGCCAGGGGCATCCATCCTGACGTCTTCTTCTACCCCTTCTCATCTGTGCTTTGGCTTTGTTGTTTTGTGGGGCTGTTTCTACGCCTTTGCAGAAACCCGAAGGGAGCTGCACATCACAATGGGGACCCAGGCTGGGAAATATGAGTATGAAAAATAGAAATTGAGACAAGTCTTCGCCCAAGTCATTGTGAGTGTTGACTACATTCGCATTCCCCATGTTGGGTTTCATGGCAAAGTACATCAACGCTCAAGAGAGAGGACATCTGCAGACCAGAGTTTTGGACGCATTGGTGCCCATGTTTCTGGAAAGGTTCTCAGGGCTTCTTGGTACCTACTCGCAAAGGGCCTCTTGTAAGAGCCCCGAGTGAATTCCACTTAAGTCACTGACACTCAGATGTATTTGACAATGGAACCATTTTTACATTTACCGGGTACCATCATCCTGTAGAAACCCATTGTAGCTAAATGTTGAGCCACCCCGATCACGGAGAGCACACAAAACCACCTTTATCTGTGAACCAGAAAGACAGTGAAGTGAAGGGTGGATGTGGTTCTGAGAAAGGATTTTCATGGTGACCAAATAGGACTTGTGAATGAATAAATGGGACTTGTGAATGAATGATTTTTGCATTCGGGAGCCAGGTTTCCAGCACCCAAAGCCATCTCCCTTACTGGTGCCTGTGAGGTTCAATCTTTGGAAACACAACCCATTTCGAACCAGAGCTGATTACACTGGACTAGAAGAATCTATGATGTCCCGTGGGGCAGAAGGCGTGCTTGTATTTAGCGTGTAACCTAATGTTGGACCAGTGTCGTGGCACATCACGGGGGCTCCAGAGGGCACGTTGAACTCATAGCCCAATGACCGTGTGTGAATAAAGAAACATACGGGGTGTGTTTGTGGAATTCTTTCTTATTGATTACATGCATGTTTACTAAAAATGTATTAAGTTTATAAAAATAATACATGATCACCAGTACTCATTACAGGGCAGATTACACACCTCCAGTCTCCTTCAATCCCACCACTCTTGAATCCCCTACCATTTGTAGCATATTCTTTGAAACTTAAAAAAAATATGCGTATATAAGCTCAATCTTTCTTTTTTTTTTTTCCCAGCATGATAGGAGAAAAAAAACCCAGTAGTCCATTAATCTCTTAATTTGTCTTTCTTTAATTTAGTAGAGATCTTTTGGTCGGCTGGTATATTTCATTTTATGATATAGCTGTATTTCTGAGGAGTTAAATATTTGAATCTGAATATCAATCATATTTTACTTTTTGTGTCATAATATTCAGATGTTTCATCTGTCTTTGTGATTGTCCTTTGTCATCACGTGACTTCTTTTATTTTTTTTTTAATTTTTTTTTAACGTTTATTTATTTTTGAGACAGAGAGAGACAGAACATGAACGGGGGAGGGCAGAGAGAGAGTGAGACACAGAATCTGAAACAGGCTCCAGGCTCTGAGCTGTCAGCACAGAGCCCGACGCGGGGCTCGAACTCATGGACCGCGAGATCGTGACCTGAGCCGAAGTCGGACGCTTAACCGACTGAGCCACCCAGGCGCCCCACGTGACTTCTTTTAAACAGCACTTTAATTAGGAATCAAAGAAGGGAAAAGTTAATTTTGACGTGCTCGATTGAATCTGATGGTCTCCAGGAGGGCATTGGTGTAGGGACCGCGAAGAAGCGTTTTCTCCGTTTGGGAATTCTGTCTAGTCGTTATGTGCCTGTTATGTAGTCGTTATGTAACCGCGCGGGCTGGGTTACAGTCTGGGGCTGCTTGAATGGCTCCCGTGACCAGCATCCGGTGGAACCCCTTCCAGAGTGGAGGCTGGACCCTGTGACCTGCTTCTACCCGGCAGAAAGTGGGAAACATGATGGGGTGCTCTCCCGGATGTGGGTGACAGGAGACCCGTACTCCTGCTTTGCTCATGCTCCCTGTGGCTCTGTTCACTCACGCTCACTGACGAAGCCGTGCTAAGTGACTTGAATCAGACCCACAGGGCAAGGGGTTGAGAGATGCTTCTGGCCAACAGCCTGCAAGGAGCGAGGCCTGCCAACGACCGCATTAGTCAGTCTGGGAACGGACCTGCCACTCGGCCTTGATCTGACTGATGGCTGCAGCCTCCCCCAACACGCTGACCACGGAACCCTGAGCCACAGGTGGGCCTTAGTGGGCTCCTGACCTGCTGAAACCGGATATGAGAAGCACTGTTTCAATTCGTGGAATTTTGGAGTGACTTGTGACACAGCTATAGGTAGCTAGTACGAGCTGATTGTTAATTGATTGCCTGTTCCACGATGTGTAGATCTACCTTTAGTTCATGTGTGTTCCTTCCAAACAAAATATTTTTTTCCCTATCTAAAAAGGAAAACCTTATTTGGGTATGGCTTAACATTTTTAACATGGGAAAAATAGCATAGCTCCAAAAATATCTTTTTGTGCTTCACTGCATAGTTGTGGTGTATACAGCTATGAGCCTTGAAAAGACAGGCCTGCGATTCCTTTCCTTTTTCTTTAATGTTTACTTTAGTTTTGAGAGGGAGAGAGAGAGCATGAGTGGGGGGAAACGGGGAGCACAGAGGATCCGAAGCAGGCTCTACATGGACAGCAGGAAGCCTGACTCGGGGCTCGAACTCACAGACCGTGAGACCGTGACCTGAGACGAAGTCGGATGTTCAACCGACTGAGCCCCCCAGGTGCCCTTGTGATTTATTTCTATAATTCTGGGAAATTTTAGTCTGAGTAGCCCCATCTGGACAAATATAGTTAGATTCAACATGATACACTTATCAGGGTGGCCAGAAAGGCCCTCTACCAACCGGGTTTACACATGGGATGATTTTTCATTTTGAACCTCAGAACCTATGACTGGCTTCTTCAATCAGGTTAACACTTAAGTGAGTCTTTCCCTTGGAAACATCCAAATGCCACCTCCAGCAAAAATCCAATTACAAACAAAAGACTCTATAATTTGAGAATGTTCTAAAAGGCTTCAGTGAGTTGCTCTTCATGATAATAACTGCCTTGTATACCATATAATATCCCCTGGACCCCATGAGGGCTCTAGAGAAAATATTGGAACAAAACCGAAGCATTGTGTCCAATGGTCGCAGTGGGAAACCACCAACTATCAATTTAATTACAACTTTATTACTCACCATTCAATTTGGTTCCTACAGAGTTTGTGTTCCTTCAGGGAATACAAAAAATTAGTTCTAATTAAAGTATAATTATACATCAAGGACAGAAGGGCAAGAATCATTTATTTCTGTGCCTCCTCACATCTCAACGGACGGGAAGAGGCTTCACTCAACCCCCACACCTGGAAATCTTGCAGGACGTGTGGTTTCCCATTGAAATTCAGGCTTGCGCCAAACACTTGTATTTCCAGTTAAAGAAAATAAAATCCCAGAAGATGCAGTCGACTGAAATAGGGTAAGGTTAACGTGGACTGCGAAACATTTACGTGTCTCATCGGAATGAATGCTTTCCGGGTTGAACACGTTTGGTTTAGTCGTTAGGTCCGATCAGCCATGCCGTGTGACTCAGGCATTAGCGTCCAGGGTTGATGACCAAAACACACGGGCTTCGTTTTCACCCACTTGTCACCTTCTGGCCAAACTATCCTTGGCACCTGTGAGCCTCAGAGCTTTTGTCTTTGCCATGCCTCCCTCCAACCTCCTCTTTCCTAAACGGTCCTAATACTCATTGCTGTATTCTTGTTTCTATCTTAGGGAGCGCTGCCTCTGGGCGTTACTCCATTTTTTGCTTCTGGTTTCAGGTGGTGTTTGCTATCTAATGAACTGTGGATTGAGATCTACACACAGAGACGGTTTGGAATCAAGGATGTGACGGGGAGTGACAAGATGTCATCACTTAGTCACGCAGCCAGCGCCCAAGGAAGTGTTAGCGGTGCTAACTTCTGGGCATCATTGTATTTTCATTGGTTGGCCTATGAATAGGATCTATATTTACCTTGTAATTATTTTTTTAATAATTATGTGGAAGAGAAATGCCTATAAAGAGGACGGGTTTCCCACCAGACCTGTGTCTGCCTAGGGAAGCATGGAAATAACAGAGGGCTGCTGTCTCGTGCCTCCGGTATTTTGGGGAGAGCAGAGAATCAGCCAAGACGTCTGCTGGTCCACTCATTTCTCTCCTCGGTCGTCATGCCTAGAAGCATTCTATGTGGCTGAATTCTAAGCCCAAACTCATATTTCCGTTCTTTGTTTGTGTTCAGGAGTTTTAGTCCTAAATTTGTTGGTTTTATTGTTTACTATGTTGGAAGGCTGATGACATCCGAATTCCATTTAAAACTATACAAAGTTGCATATTTACAAAAAAATGCCAGTGAGGGGCCCCTGGGTAGCTCAGTCAGTTGACCATCTGACTCTTGACTTCAGCTCAGGTCATGATCTCATGGTTTGTGGGTTCAAGCCCCACATCGGGCTCTGTGCTGACAGTGCAGAGCCTGCTTGAGATTCTCTCTCTCTCGCTTTCAAAATAAGTAAATAAACTTAAAAAAACATTTTGAAAAAATGTCGGTGAGGACAGACTCAACTAGTCTGACTGACTCCAGTGAGGACATAAACAACAGGCTTAAAGGTGAAGAGAAGGGTGACCCCAAAATCTGAGGAAGAAACACCATCAGGGAGATGTCCCTCCTCCTTCTGTTGTGTTGCTGAGCCCTTCCTCTGGACAGGGCAGTACAGAGGCCACCCAAAAACAGAGGCAGTAGGTGACCCTTTTGAAGAGGAACTTTCTGGGTAGTAGAGAATCAACCTTGCATAATGTTTTAATGACAGTTAAAGAAAGAACAGGCCACCAGGTAAGATTTGTGCAAAAGGAGAAACCTAACAATGTCTGCCCCCCCCGTCACACCCCACCCTGCTGCATTACCCACGAGGGGGTGCAGAGGAAACACAAGAGCGGTCCAGGGGTTCAGCGGTTCCAATCTATGATGCTCTGTGACTTGCAGAAGGAGAGAACAGAACTTTTGTAGCAAAAAGAGCACTAACATGAATTATAGACCTAATTTAAAGAAAGAGCCAAAACCATACATCCTAAGAGGCTAGGCAAAAATTCTCAGCAAAACTAATAAAAATAATAACTGAACAATGAGAAAATTTCGCATGGATTTCTTCCAGGATAGGGAACAATACATAAATAAGAAAAAAAAAATTATCTCTAGAAAATAGAAATCAGGTCTGTTTTAGATTTTTAGTCTATACAAACATGGTACCCCCAAACTGGAATAGTGTACCAGAGGTAGGGTTTTTAAAAAAATGAGTATAAGCTGGCACCTAAATGATGTAAAGAGCATAAATGTTTCACTGACCATTCGATTCTAGTTAGTCCTTTGCTGGTCAACGAATATCCTAGTAGAGAAATCAAGAGTGCTGGAAATGTACATTAAAAAATAGATGATAGGGCACCTGGGTGGCTCAGTCGGCTAAGCATCCTACTTCGGGTCAGGTCATGATCTCACTGTGGGTTCAAGCCTCGCCTCAGGCTCTGTGCTGATGGCTCAGAGCCTGGAACCTGCTTCGGATTCTGTGTCTCCCTCTCTCTCTGCTCCTCCCCTGCTCATGCTCTGTCTGTCTCTGTCTCAAAAATAAATAAAAACATTAAAAAAATTTTTTAAATAGATGGTAAAGCAGGAATGACAGTCAATAGTTTCATTTTTAAGGTTTATAATAGGAAATGTTGCAAAAATGTTCATATTAGAAAAAGCTATTCAAAATAGGGCCCAAAATTTGAAAAATCCATGATAATCAAAGTAGCTTCACATTCATAAGCATAAAAGAGGAGGTCACCAGACATTTGAGGAAAGAGTATTATGATGAATGAACAGAGCAAAACAAAACACAACTTTTGCTGCAGGGAAATAAGGAATCCAAGGAAAAAGGAAAGAACGCTGAACTAGTTTGAACGTCTTCAGAGAGACTTGAAATGTCTCGTGTTATTAATAATAAGAAAAGGCTGCCATGACAAGGGAATGGAAGGAAAACAGTAGAATATTTTTTTGGAAATGAAATCATGGCCAGGCTGAAAATGTTAGTGAAGGGCCTGAGGATTGATCACCAGGAGGCAGCCAAAGATAGAATCGATGATCTGGAAGACGTTGAGGGACTGTCAGGGGTGTTGAAGGGAAAAGGAAGAATGAGGATTAAGAGAGAAAAGGTCAGCAGCACGGGTACCGCCTTCTAGAGAGGTCGGTGTTCACTGCATAGTGTTTCTAGAAGGAGGACCCTCCATTCCCCACCCCCACCCCCACAAAAAGTAGAAAGGAAGCAAAATCAGAGAAGAACAGTAAGGATAACAGTGTTAAATATAACAGAGCAGAATGTCCACCCGTTCATGTTGAAATGACCCAACGGGTGTGGGAAAAGATTAACCACAACGGGAAAACAACCCGCCAGGACATATCTGCCGCAATCTCCTAACTCAAAGTGTGAAGAGAGAATCCTAAAAGCCACCACAGGCAGGGAAAAATCAGCAGACTAATGAATAGTCACTTGGGTTGTTTCTAATCGGTAAAAATAGACTTAAGAAAATAACACAGTGATTGTTCAAACTTGAAAGAGAAAGTGATTTTCACCCGAGGGCTATGCCAAACTGTTCACAAAGCCAGTGGAAAACAAAGGCTTTTTCTGATGTGTAAGAAGTGGCATTACTCCATCTGTGAATCCTGTCTGAATTAAAAATTACTGAGGCAGCATTGAAGGGAAAGAAAAAGAGAATCCAAACATTATGCCAGTAGAAGATGTGAGATCCAGTGATGGAAGAAACCAAAAATAAGTTAGAAAGAAAATTTTTCAGATTGATTTCAGTTAGGAAAGAGACAAAAGTTCATATTTTTTTCCATATCCCTCTAAACAGACTGCTTAGCTCTCCATAAATATTTCCCCCATAGTGGGGCGCCTGGGTGGCTCAGTCGGTTAAGCGTCCAACTTCCGCTCAGGTCATGATCTCATCATTCGTGGGTTTGAGCCCCGCATCGGGCTCTGTGCTGACCGCTCAGAGCCTGGAGCCTGCCTCGGATTCTGTGTCTCCCTCTCTGCCCCTTGCCCGCTCGCACTCCCCTTCTCTCAAAAATAAATAAACATTAAAATTTTTTTAAATATATTCCCCCCATAGTAATATGGTCATTGTTATGTCTTAGTTTTTCATTATTATAGCCAATTTGTAGACCCGTATTTAGGGAAAGAAATATACTTTAAAGCAGAATATATGTGTTACAAACCTTAAAACATAGTAAATAATAAAACCAACAAAAATTAGGATGGCAAGAAAGAGAAGAAACACTCAACTAAACTAGAAGGGAGTGGTTGTGTAAACATAATGAATCATACACATACTGATATAATATGTATGCGTACACGTGATGCATGATTTCATTTTTAAAATAAATAGTATAAATAAACATTTTGTTTTGGAACACTTTTAGGTCTACAGAAAATGTCAAGGATAGCTCAGGGAGTGTCCCCGCTCCTTCCACCCCGTTGTCCTATTATTAACGTCATGCGTTAGTATGGTACATTTATTACAATTAGTGGGCCGATGTTGATATGTTGCTGTTACCTAAAGCCACGTCTATTTAAGTTCTTCTTGGCTGTGACGGTTTCTCAGACTTTCCTTGCCTTTAATGACCATGACAGTTTTGAAGACTAGTCGTCAAGCATTTCATAGAAAGTCCTTTTACTGCGATTTATCTAGTGTTTTCCTCACGCGACGGCTGGAGCTACGTGTTTGGAAGAGGCACCTGGCCACAGAGGTCAAGTGCCATTTTCACCACATCCTGTCAAGGGCGCATGCTACTTACGTGACTTATCACTGTTGACGTTATTAACCCGGCTCACCGGGCTGAGACGGTGTTTGTGAGGTTCCGACGCAAAAGTATCTACACAAAGGCTGTATATAATTTTAAATTTATAAATGCATCCGCAAGAAAAGAAAAGTGTCTCTTTTCTTCCCACTTCCCACACTGTCTTCTCTGAAGCCAGGTCAGCATGCCCGGCCCCTGCTTAAGCGTAGAGATGTTTCATCAGCTTGAGGGTAGCTTATCCAAACAAACTGACGGTCTGCTGCATGGGGAGACTTTTCTACTCTTCGCCCATTTACTTACAACTGCATCATCTCTGTAGGTTAGGATAGACTCGTAGTAGATACTTATTTTATACTTTGGGATGGACTCCAAAGTATTTGTTATTTATTTCTGCTCAAATCGCTCTAGCTTTGGCCTTTGGGAGCCCTTCCCCTGGACTCTGGCAGCTCTTGGACATATTCCCGTCATTTTGATTTGTTTGTGAGCACTTCACTTTTTGGCTCTACGTTCCTCTCTTAGGCATACATCCTGTCCCAGCCCTGTCATCAGCCACGTCTCCAAGGAGCCCTGGTTTCTCCTATTGAGAATGGTATTAGAAACCAAGATCTGGGCGCTGGATGTGTTTATTGCTGCTGGGATTTTGTTGCTCGCAGACCCTCTTGGATGACAGTAAGGAAGCCCCTATGTGTGCACTACTCAGTCTACACACACACATCTATGAATATTTGTATTTGCATCCCTCTGTATCAATATTCGATTCACCAGGAGTTCACACTGATGTCTGCAACTCTAATCTGTTATCAGTGGAACATCATTCCATCCTCCTCGTAATTATTCGTACCCTCCGACTCTAAAGAGTGGGAAGCCTGCCTCCCACTACCTGCCATCCATTTCCTGATTTGTCCAACTCCAGTGCACACGGACGGTGGTATCAGAATTGCTAACCTGCGCCCCAACTGGAAACAACTTTATCAACTGGACTACAGCGTGAGACACAGTCCCTTTCGCCTCTAGTCCTACAGACTCACACGTAGCTCCAAAGTTACTTGGAACAACACCTTCCTCCCCATTTCCTCCAGTGAGGCTTCTTCATACATCAGTGATAGACACAGAATGTTGTGTCCCAGTCAGCATCCCCTTCCAGGATCAGGCTGCATATAATTTTACATTTATAAATCCATCCGCCAGAAAAGAAAAATAAGAATAATATTCCCATATGAAATGTGGGAGGTGGCAGGGAAGGAGGAAGCAGGAAGTAAGCTAAATTTCTTGTTTGTTTTAATTATTTCTTTTAGGTTTTATTGGTTGAGTGCTTGTTATTAATTGTAAACATACAATTAAAACAGAATGGCCAACCTACCCCATCTGTACCGTCTCCATTTCCCACATCTTATATGTATTGGAACGAATTCCGATGTATCATTTCAGCTATATTTCAGAGCATCTCTCTTTTTTTGTTAAGCTTATTTATTTATTTTGAGAGAGGGTGCGGGGGGGAGGGACAGAGAGAGAGGGAGAGAGAGGATCCCAAGCTGGCTCTTCCTTGTCAGAAGAGCCCGATGTGGGGCTCAATCTCACGAACTGTGGGATCATAACCTGAGGCACAATCAAGAGTCCGATGCTCAACCGACCAAGACACCCAGGCGCCCCTCAGAGCATATCTCTGAAAGATAAGATCTGCTAAAACACATAGTTCCAATTAATATGATCATACCTGAGAGTAACAATAATTCATTTAAATAATATAATTAAATACAATAAATACAATAAACAATAATATAATTAAAATCCGGTTAGTATTCAAATTTTCAATTCTCTCATAAATGTCACCATTATCTCCATTTTCCTTAGTGTGTCTGAGTCAGGATCCAGGTAAAGTACACCTGTTGTGCTGATGTGTCCCTTAAATATATATATCTTATCTCCTTCTGATATTTTTATTGAACGAATCTGATCATTTGGTCACTAGTTTCCTACATTCTCAATTCTGCTGATTGTCTTTTGGAAGTGCTGAACTTAACATGCTCCCTGTCCTCGGCTTCTTATCAATTATAGCTGCAATTGGAGACTTGACCAGATTCAGTTTTTCATTTTTGGCAGACTGTCTTACAGTTGATGATGTGTTTTTCCATCAGGAGCAAATACTCTCTGACCGCCTCCATTTGCCATGTTGGCTGAGCTGATGCTCAAAGTCTAAATCCATTCACTGT
Source organism: Panthera uncia (assembly GCF_023721935.1). Lineage (NCBI taxonomy): Eukaryota > Metazoa > Chordata > Mammalia > Carnivora > Felidae > Panthera > Panthera uncia. The sequence continues at coordinate 3,678,469 of NC_064807.1, read as the reverse complement.
TAGGGCTGCAAAATGGTGCCATTCTACATTCGTCTCGATCACTCATTAGCCGGAACACGTAAGTAACAAGAAACTCTGCCTCGTCTACTCTTCAGCTAGCTTGATAAAGCCCACGTAGGAAATGTGGGACAAATGACTTTTTCTCTTAAGAGTTTTCAAAATAATGATTTCATCTATTTATATGCCAAATGTCTTATCCTTCATGATAAAGAGTTTTTGGGTATTTTCCAAAGTGGTTTGATCAAGAAATAATGGGATGTATGCATTTTATTTTATTGACTTATAAGGGACATCACCTATAAAAATAATGGACATTTTCAGGTCATGATCTTGCGGTCCATGGGTTCGAGCCCTGCGTCAGGCTCTGTGCTGACAGCTCAGAACTTGGAGCCTGCTTCTGATTCTGTGTCTCCCTCTCTGTCTGCCCCTCCCCGGCTCATGCTCTCTCTCTCCCTGCCAAAAATAAATAAATATTAAAAAGAAAAGTTAAAAAAATTTTTTTAAAAATAATGGACATTTTATTTTATATGTTATTTTACATAAATCCGGATAATGGAAAACATGAAATGTTGCCGCTGGAGAGAGAGGCTGTAGATGGTGGGAAAGAGGCTGTTGGTTTTTACACACGGGGTCTTTTTCTACAGTATGATCACTTAAAAAAATCTGTGCAGATTTTACTTTATCGGGATTTTTTAATTACTGGGGAAATGCTCATATTATACCATTTAAGTGAAAAAAGTAAAGCTCCATCGATAAATTGACCCACTAGTAGTAAAGCAGGTGGTGAATTCAGCTCAGTGGAGAAAAAAGACAACTAGAAGGTAACAGTAATAAGAATAATGGTCACGTGCTGTACGTAAGGCGGAATTCTTGTCTTACGATGTCAGTGTGGCTCCGTATTATTAAAACCTTCTCAGGTTTTGAAGAATTTCCCCTATAATTTAGTCTGTCTCGACCTTTAATGTCTATACACCCGCTGTTTATGCACAGTGTGGTCCGCTGACTTGCCGCGTCAGCATCACCGTGGGCCCTGCCTTAGATCTATTAACTCACATTATGATTTTTAACAAGATTCCCACTGATTTATAAGCTCATTTACGTTTGTAAAACTGCTTTATATTCTACTTATTGATCCACAGGGGTGAGGGCTGGGAAGTGGGACCCTATTTATCTATCATCTATTAATTATCTATTATCTATCGTCTATCTACTTATCTATGTATCTTTCTATCTATATCTTGTCTCTATCCTTTATGTATATCCATCCATCCATCTGCTATCAACTGTCTTCTGTCTATCTATCTATCTATCTATCTATTTCTATCATCCATCCATCCATCCATCCATCCATGCATCCAACCATCCGCTATCAACTATCTTCTATCTATCTATCTATCTATCTCTATCATCCATCCATCCATCCATCCATCCATGCATCCAACCATCCGCTATCAACTATCTTCTATCTATCTATCTATCTATCTATCTCATCCATCCATCCATCCATCCAGTTTTCAACTGTAGAATATCTCGTAAATGCAATTTTTTTACTCTTTGTTTCTCTGAAAGGAGATCCACATAAAGTCCATCTCACCTTGTCTGTCTCACTTTCTCCTCTTTTATCTCTTGAGACTGTTGGGAGAAACTGGGCTGTTCATCCTGCGGGGTTGCTCCCAGTCTCTATTTTGCGGACCGGTGTGGGTGTCATATGTGTTCCCCAGCCCCGCGAGCCTACTGTAGCCAGGGGGTTGAGTGGAGGCTAATGTGCAGGTTTGACTCTCTTTGGAAGACTCTTCCCGAGGCCGTGATGTGTCTTCTCTCCTCCCACTCTCTCCCTAAATGTAAGCACATATCTTGTTCTGGTCTCTACGTATTGAGACACCAGTGCCTAAAATTTCAAAAGATTAATCCTATGCATTATAAGAAACATTTCCAAATTGTTTTCCTAAAACTGAATGAAATTTGAAAGGCGCCGTTTCTGTGTAGTTACATAAACAGTAGAACAAGGCCATGTTATGATAAGAAACTGAAGAAATAAGGCCACAAATGACACTCTGAGACAGCTGTGCCTCAGGAAATCTCGACTCGCTCATGACCGCCTCTCCTCCTCTTTCCAACGGAGGGGCAAGAAAGGAAATGGGATACCGGTTAAACCACAAAACAACAGCAACCACCCCATAAACAACAAGAGTCAAGGTAGCTGAGAAACGATGACCCATACCTCAAGGGGCCGTGAGGACACCTCCCGGAGAAACCAAGGCTGGGGCCCGGGAGGTGAGGTCTGAAACCTGAGGACCCCGCACAACGGTGGGGTTTGCTGGACACAAAGTGACCTCCGTGGGGCTCTGTGAAGAGAGGGCCTTCCCACCGGCTGCCTCCCGAGCCCTTCTGTCTGTGTCGGTGACCGTATGCGTGTGTGTTTCTGTGTTTCGGAAATCGCGGGGCAAAAGTTTAAAAAGCTCTCTAGATTTTACCCAGGAAACAAATTTCCCTTTAACTTGTGGGGGAAACTCGCCAACTTAAATGTGACACGATGTCTCCATGGCAAGGCAAAATTCTAATCACGGGCCTCTCCCGGAAGGTAGAGAGAGGGTCCCTGTGAAGCCCTTTGGAAGCTGAAGGGGCATGAAGGGGACAGTCTCTATCCCCCACTCTCCAAAAGTCTGTGCTAAGCCACTCTGCTTTTAGGAAAGATCCACATTAGCACACGGTAAGGGTTGTTTTCGAAAAACCAAAATTCTGATGTACCTCAATACACCTGTGGAGCACGCAGGTGATCTGGATTCTCCTCTTCGCTTCTGTATTAATTTCCTATGATTGCCAGAACAAACGGCCACGTGCCTCGTAGCTTAAGCCCACGCAAATTTACTCTTACGCTGCTCCGGAGGTCCGAGGTCTAACATGAGTTTCACTGGGCTAAATTCAGGGCTGGTCCCTTCAAACTGCAACAGGCGTCCTGAAGCCTTGGCTCCAGACCCCTCCTCTCCTCCTACAATCTTATGCTTCTGCTGCTACATTTCCCATTAACTAATCTCCTGCCTCCCTCTTATGTTGTGATTAAGCTGGGCCCACCCGGATAATCCAGAACAATCTGCACGTTTTTTAAGATCTTTAACTGAATCGCATGGCAAAGTCCCTTCTGCCGTGTAAAGTAACATTCGCATGTTCCAGAAATTAGAATGTGGAACTATTTGGGGGATGGGGCAGTCAGCCTGTCACACTTTATACGGGAAGGGTCTGAGAAAGAGACCGAATCCCTCCGGAGCATAGTCCTTGGCACGCAGCCAGTCTGGCCCCTTCTTATTTGTCTCAGGCTGTTCCTGCTGCCCGCCTCCCTGTGAACACTGGGAGACGGGCCGGAGTGTTTTCCCTGTGAGGTTCTTTTACAGCAGGCTGTCTAAGTGTTCCTGGGATTTGTTTTAGTCAGCTACGGTAAGACACACAAGTATGGACACGGCCGTCACGCAGGAAGAAGGTCTGCCTTTCACAGTCCCCGAGGAGCAGGAGACAGGCCGCGCAGGGAAACGCCAGGGCTGGTCAGGAAGCAGAGACGGGGATGTGGGCCACAGCCTCCCTGTGGGTTCTGCCGGGCAGACAAGACGCGGCAGGATAAGCGAGCTTAGGGCTCGTTTGAATGATTTCCGTGGTGTCTGGGGCACAAGGGCTGTCTCTAGTGGTCTGGCACCCAGCTCTGGGGTGATTAGAGCAGGGGGGACAGTGGCCGAGCGGAGCCTCATCAAGGAGGCGGTTGGGCTTTGGGTTAGTTGGTTTGCATACGATCGGCACCCTCCCCGGTGAGATGTTGGCTGCTCCAGGAATGAGCTCACCCCGGGAGGGGCAGTGCCTTCTGGCGTGGGCAGAATAAAAAGGCTGATATAACTAGCCCTGTGACGGCTTGATATCACGGTAAGAGGTGACGACAGTAGGCACTTGCGGTGAATACGACATAGATTGTCTTAAACCACATAGAAAATATTTTGTTCTGAGAGTAGAAGGAACCTAAATAACGTAAGGCATCTTGGTGGAACAGACTGTAACTAAGTTTCCCATTTACGTGACATCAGCAAGAAAATAGATCTCAAATTTCCAGGTCTCTAGCAGTATCTTGGTGGAACTATAAATATTGTATATATTATACAGTATATAACATATGTTTTATCTTTATTGTAATATAAAATACCTATAAATATAACATTTAAAATATAATATTATATAATATTATATAATTTAATAATAATAAATATAATAATTTAATATATAATAATTATAATATATAATTTAATATATAATTTAATATATTTAATATAATAATAATTTAATATATTAAATATAATAAATATAAAATTTATTTTTACATCTCCTCTCTCTTTCTCTCTCTCTCTACACATACACACACACACACACACACACACATATACTATAGTATATATACACATACTGGTTAAGGTCTTGGGGGTAGTATAAGGGAGATTGGGTGTGTCCATTTCCTATTGTTGCTGTAACAGATTATTACAAACTTAGTGACTCAGCACCATACACATTTATTCTCTTACAGTTTTAGAGAGTTGTGAATCCAAAATGGGTTTGTTTCACTCGATGAAAATCACCATGTTTGCAAGACGGCACTTCTTCTGGACGCTCTAGGGCAGGATCCATTTCCTCGCCTTTTTCCACTTCTGAAGGGCGTATACATTCCTTGGCTCACGGCCCCACATCACGGTGATCTCTGCTTCTACTGGCACATCTCTTTCTCCAAAGACTTTGTCCCTCCCGCCTTTCTGACCACACGGGGTCTGACCACATGGGGTCTACCTGAGAAACCCAGGATGATTTCCTCCTCTCGATATCCTTATCTTAACCACACCTGCAAAGCCCCTTTGATCACGTAAACTAATACATATTCACAGGTTTCAGGGATCGGGACATCTTTGGGGCCAGTCATCTGCCTAACACGTAAAGAAGATATTTGGGATTCAATGTTACAAGACAGAGTTTGATGCCTGGCGTCTCCACTTATTATGTCCTTACCTCTAGTGACACTTAATCTCAACTAGCTTCTGATCCCTCATTAGTAAAATAGAAATGGCATTTATACTCGCTCTGTCTCTCAACAGGTGGAATAACCTAATGAGATGTTTGCAGAACGCTTATAGAAAACGCTACGCAAAATGTACATTCCAAATAGCGTTCCAACTGGAGTGTATGAGGAGGTTGGTAAATGGTTCCTGTCATGAATGCCAGCGCCCAAAAGTAAATCTGACGTTCAGGCGGAACAAATCACCTGACATAAAATGTTTTCCTAAGGCCAGCACTTGGCATTGACCCTGAGGGCAATGGGCGTGAGGGTGCACGGTCTCTGCGACTCACAGCCTATTCGCTAGTTCTTTTCTGCCTCGCCCAGGAGTCGCCGGAAGAACAAGGAGGACGTTCGTCATGCCCAGGAAGAGCCCTCTTTGACAACTGACCCCTCTTTTTTCCTGTTTCCCAGTAGAAAATGTCCCCATCGTCCAAGCTCACATGTCTTCTTGTTCTTGATGAGAAGGAAGGTCAATGCTTTGAAGAACCATCGCGAAGAAACCTTGACCATTACAGATCTGAGGTCCTGACACCCTCAGCCCTTATTTCTTTTCTGGGGACACCCTAAGTTTCTCTCTCCCAGTCCCTTTGCGAGGAGTGACTTTTGATGCAGCCTCTTTTAGACTCTTACGGAAATCACGATCCTGATAACTGAAGTGTGGTAGGGAAGAATCATGGTCCCCAAAGATATCCATATCCTAAACCCCTGAAGCCTTAGATATGTTCGCGTCCATGGTGAAAGGGACTCTTCAGATGTGATTAAGTTAAGAGCCTCGAGGTGGGGAGACGATCCCGGATTATCTGAGTGGGCTCTAATGTCACCACAAGGAAACTTAGAAGAGAGTGTGCTGGCTTCCCGGCTGTGAAGGGAGATAGGACTAGGGACAAATGGTCAGGGAGTCTCACCGTTGCAGGATTTGAAGACCAAGGAAGGGCCATAGTCCAAGGCAGGCAGACAGCCTCTGGCCGTGGGAACCACCAGGGAAAAGGATTCCTCCCTGGAGCCCCCAGACTCTGACCTTGAAAACCATAAGATAATAAACGTGTGTGGTTCTAACCACTAAGTTTGTGCTCATTTGTTACAGCAGCAAGAGAAACCAGAGGTAGGAAGGACCTCTGGGCATGGCCCGGGGGACGGTTCTGACCCTGTTCTCTGGGTGAGGTTTTGACCTCCTCCTCCAGCTCTCGCCCCTGAGGCATACAGGGCCCGGCTCTGACCCGGAGAAGCGGGAGAAGCAGGGAAGGCTCCGAGGACAGGGTTGTGGAGACCCCCGTGTCCCCTCTGAGACAATGCAGAGCATCACTCACCTGACACCATGGATGACGGTCCCCCGCTGATGTTTTCCATCACTGTGACTCCTCGAGGAGCCAATCTTTCCAGCCCCAGGCGGTCTTTCTGGGGCAGGTGCCCTGCTCCGAGCCATCCCTGGAGGTCACCCTCCTCACGGTTCCTGGCATTCAGACGGCCACATCCTCTGTGACTTCACGCGGCTCAAGGGCTGAAGAGGCAATGGGGCCGTGTGACATCTTCTTGTGATGGCAGGGACCCCAACATGGGGGCTCGACTCTCGTGACCCAGTCGCCTCCCAATGGTGCCACCGCCCAACCTTCACATCGGGGGGTGGGTAGGACGTCAACAGGTGGATTTTGGGGGGACACAGACATTCGGTCCACAGCATTCATCTTTTCTAATGTAGCCTGAATGCCACCAAAGTGATTAAGAGTCGGCCCTTTCATCTTTGTGCCCTGCTCTGTCTCTTCCGAGGCCGATCTAGGCCGTTCCTGAAGGATACAAAATTAGTTGGGAGGAGATAGGACGTTTCACTACACTCAACAAACTTAGCTAAAAATCTTAAAGCAAGACGCTCGGAGCATTGAGTGTATCAGGAAGGCGGACGTTAAGTTACTCTGTCATCGGGCCAGTCCCTTCTTCCTTCTCTGTCAAAATTATTACCAGGGTAAAATGAAATAACACGGAAATCCCATGAGAAAATGCCATAACAAAAAAAAAATTACACTCATGGTAATATTACTCACGGTAACTAATAAAATAACTCTAACTTACATAAAATAATAAAATATTATCTACAATGTATGACAACCCTTTGCTGCAGCCAAATAGCCTCCCGGAATCCAACTAGGGGCTTTATTCTGCTCAGGAAAGTGAATTGATGTGACAATTTTCAGAGTTTATTTCTTTTCCATCTCTTTTTATTGCCAGATGGATCCAAAGTAGGTACACACACACTTACACACACACACACACACACACACACACACACTCACAAAGTTCTAGGACACAGTGTCATCAACAAAGCCTCCTGACTTCCAAAACACAGGCTTTTTCCTCTAAAAATGGGAAGACATTAGGGGCTCCTGGGTGGCTCTGTCGGTTAAGTGTCCGACTTGAGCTCAGGTCATGATCTTGTGGTTCGTGGGTTCGAGCCCCGCATCAGGCTCTGTGCTGATGGCTCAGATCCTGGAGCCTGCTTCGGATTCTGTGTCTCCCTCTCTCTCTGCCCCTCCCCCACTCACCCTCTATCTCTCTCCCCCCCCCAAAAAAAATAAACATTTTTTTTTCAAAAATGGGAAGACATTAGAGGTAGTTGGGGAAAGATGTGACATAATTACTGTAAAGGTTTAGGAAGAGTAAATTGGCAATGATGTGGCCCCTGTGATGATGAATCATCTCTGTGTCTGTCTGTGCTCCTCTGGAAAACACAGATGCTCTTTATTTAGTGTGACTGACAGTGGGGAAGGTGTGGACAGATCCCCAAACAAGCCTTCACTGGACTGTGCCTCGCCCGGTTTTGATTGCCACCATCAGCTGAGCAAACTGTCTCATCTTTGCTAGTTAATCGTCTCCTGACCTTGGGAAAGGTAATGGACTTGCCGAACTTAGAATGGCCCCTGGTGCACAGCAGACTTTCAGTAAATAAACACAGCTCCTCCTCCTCCTGAATCCAGGAGAATTCTCCACTCTCGTGGCCAGAGTGTGAGCATGCCTCGGGGTCAAAGACGGCAGCTAGCCTTCATCTCACGGGTCACCTTGGCCAAACGGTGAGCCACGGTGGCAGGGGAGACTCCCCAGAAACACCCTTTTCACCTGCCCGTCAGTATCGGTTAGCGGACAGACAGGATGGTCAGTTTGAGCTCTGGTCTGGTCTAACTAGGTTTAATGGCTCATTTCCTTCCCGTACCTTTGACCGAGTGCCCGTTAGGAGAGGCGGGTGAAGGAGTGGCCCCTTCACCAGGTCGATGGGGTTGGTCAGCCTAACCCCAGATCCTTGGGGTTCAGGGGAAAGGCGGCAGGTTGGTGCCCTGAGGGCTGACCTCGGTGCTCTCGAGAAGGCTCACTGAACCGTAGCCAGCGGTGAGGCGGGATCTGGGGCCGGAGCTTCGGAAGGAAGGGACTGCGCCCTTTATCCCCCAGAGACTCAAAACACCATGATCGTGCGCAGAGCTTACGCGTCTGTTCTTCACGCACATCGGGGTGAGGTGCTCGGGACGGGGAGCAAATACACCTGCGGGGGCCAGGGGTGGGGGGTGTTAAACAAGGGCACGGGTTGAATTTCGGATTGGCTACTCCTCAGGCAAGGAGGGGAGGCTCTCAGTCTGGGCAAGACTGGACTCAGAGGCCTGGGCGGGAACGGGGCTGGCACAGAAGACGCGGACGGGACAGCTTCAGGAGGAGCAGTTCGCGGGGTCTGGTGACCGACTGGTGGGGCGGAAGGAGGGAGCGGGTCTAGAGGCCGGGAGATGGCACACCGAGGTCGGGTTCGGACGAGGAGACCGTGAGGAGCCTGTGGCGGAGTCTGGCGCCAGAGTGGGCGGCCTGGGTGGCTGTTGACTGGTGTTGACGCTGTTTCAGTTAGAGCACAGACAGCGGTATAGACTACAGACACCGTCCCACCCAGGATCCGTTCCCAGGTGTGATGCTCAGTGCCGTGTGTCCGCTCGGGTCAGCCGCCGTGCCCGGATGTTTCCATCAGGTCAAACGTTATTCTGGGTGTTTCTGTCCGTGCTTTGGATGAGCTTCACCTTGAAATCCACAGACTTTGGGTAGGGCAGATGCCTTTCCCTGATGTGGTGGGCCTTGCCCAATCACTTGAAGGCCTTCGTAGAACAAGGCCTATTGTCCCTTAAGCAAGAAGCAATTCTGCAGCAGACAGCCTTATACTGCAGCCGCCTCGTCCAATTCTGGGCTCACCAGACCTCTGCCATTGCGTGAACCAATGCCTTGCAACAAGCCTCCCTCCCTCTCTGTCTCTGTCTCTCTCTCAAAAACAAATAAACATTTAAAAAAAAAAAAAAGAAGCAGATCTTGCTGAATACAAAACTATGCACGACGCTTCATAAGAAACAATGGTGCCAAGCCATTCCTGTCACTCCCCCCCCGCCCCACCGCCGATGAGTGAACAGGGCAGCTGTGACAGGATGGCTCCTGAGGCCTCAGCCCCGGCCACCTGCCTGTCCGGTTGCACGGGGTGTTTGTAAAGAACTATCCGGGGCACTGAGCGCCTGCACCCACCCCCGGGAGCCCCGGGGTCACCACCACACCTGGGAAGGCCTCCGCCCTCCCCACGGGTGTGGCCGCGGGCGGATGACAAAGTAGGCTGACAACTTGCTGTAACCCTTACACCCCCCCCGCCCCCCGTGAGCTGGAGATGAGAAACGATCTTGCTTCCTGCCGCCCTTGGGGAGCGAAATACAGGAGCCGGGCCCGACCTCCGACCCAGCTCCCTCCTGCCACCGTCCCATTTCCGAGGCTTGCGGGACAACGAGAGCGAACACTCCCGCCCGTTTCCTTCCGCAACAGTTCACACTGAGGGCTTCGTCGGGCACGGCGAGCGGCCTTGCTGGCCAGAACGGGGTCACCTTCCGTTCATCAGTCCTCACTGTGAGTGGCTACAGGGGACCCGAAGGCCCTGGCGTCTGTCCTGTGCTCAGGCAGCAGACCCTGTGCCCGTGTCGTCCGGCAGGCTTCTCCCTGGGCCCCAGAGCTCCCCCGCGGCCCGACCCTGGTCCCCAGCGCGGTCTGCACCTGCTTCTGCCCAGACTCCAGACGCCCCCCGCCCGGAGCCTACAGCTTGGGTCTTAGTCGTTTTCTAAGTACCGAGGACCCCATTGGAGGCAGGCACGGTCTTGGCGGGTAACCCTCTGTGCGGTACCAGGAAACGGGGGCCCAGGCAGCCGCGGGTCGGCCGCCTTCGAGAAGCCGGGCGTGTTTTCAGAGACAAAGACGGTGGTCGGGAGCAACCCCAGGTCTGACAGAAAGAAGATGTCACTTGCATTTCCCTAACGACTCGTGCGTGTGAATATCGTTTTGCAGATCTTCCTAAAACCTTTACTGAACTTTTTCAACTGACACGCATAGAACCGACGTCTTCGGCCTACGGTTGCGTACATCTGAATGCGTGTATCGCGAGCAGGATCCGGGAGGTCCCAGCACGCCCAGGGGTCAGTTGTATTCTCCTTCGTGAGTCCTCCTTGCCCCTCGCTCCTAACCCCTGGCCGCCCCTCATCTATTTTCTGTAGATGAAGTTCGGTCTCTCCCAGGATGCCATGCGTCTACCTGCGGGTACTGCATTGTTGCCCTCTCTCCGCATTCGAGACTTTTCTTGCCCCTGAACTGAGATGGATTTTGTTGACAGCATGCTCGGTCACCTTTGCCGAACTTCTAGATTCCCCAAGTCTATGTCTTTGGACTGAGAGCCTACAGTCAGTCGCCTTTTCCCACCCACTGCTTTGTCTTGGCCAATTTCAGCATTTCCCGTTTCCTACAGACCCCTGAGCTCGGGCCCCAGGCGCCCGAGCAAGTGCACGAGGGTGGGCACACCCTCACCAGCTTACCCTTTTCCCGTCAGGCCTGCTGCTCACCCACCACCCCCGCCCCCCCCACCCCAACCGGGTTGTCCAGCTGCCCCTCCAAAGATTCTGCTTATTTCTGCCTGCTACCTTCTGCACCCCGGAAAAGAAAAACCTTTTTCTGTAGGATTTTGAGTCATCGCACATTTCTGAGATCAAAGCAGATTCTCCCCAGTGCGGTAATCTTTCTTGCTAATTAAAGCCTCTCCTTATGTAAGTGCAGACTTATTTTAATTTGACACCTTTGATAAATTTGGGAGTTTTCTGTTACTATTTCTTCAACTTTTTTTTTTCCTGCATGCGTTCGGAGCTCCAATGGCACGAACGCTGGGTTCTTTGGTTTTGCACAGCAGGGACCTGACGCTCTGTTCGTCGTTCTTCATACATCCTGTTCCTCTCTTTTGCAGAAACGGGGTGGTCTATATTTTCACACTCACTGACTTTCCACTGGTCTCTCCAGTTTCTGGGGCCGTGCAGCCCATCCCGGGAGTTTTCACTTTGACTCTTGCGGCTTTCGACTCTGAGAATTCCATTGGCTTCTTCTTTATGTTTGTTTTCTATCCCCTTTGATTCTCTAGGTTTCTATTCACTTAAAAAGCGTCTGGCCTTTCATCTGGGACTGCGGTTATAACAGGTGTTTCGAGGTCTTTAGTTCTGAGCTCTTTGCGGTGCTGTCCGAAGGAGTCCCCATCTGCACCACCCGTGAGCTTCCTTTATTTTATATATAAAAATATATAAAATATATATATAACTGTCCTCTTCACTCCACTAAGTGACATTTCATATCTGCAATTATACTAACAGTAATGGACCAGGTAAGTCTTTTGGCCATTCATGAATGATAACACATATATACTGTTGGCATGGCTAAAAATACACACACACACACACACACACACACACACACACATATATATGTGTGTGTGTGTGTGTGTATATATATATATATATATACACATTTATATTAAAAAAACACAGAAAGGGGTGCCTGAGTGGCTCAGTCAGTTAAGCAGTCAACTTCGGCTCAGGTGATGATCTCCCTGTTCATGAGTTCAAGACACGTGTCGGGCTCTGTGCTGACAGCTCGGAGCCTGGAGCCTGCTTGGGATTCTGGGTCTCCCTTTCTCTCTCCCTCTCCCCGACTCATGCTCTGTCTGTCTCTCTGTCTCTCTCTCTCTCTCTCTCTCTCTGAAAAATAAAATATGAAAGCAATCTGAAAAAAAACCAGGGAGATAAGGGTCTCTGGGGCTGCTCTGTCCCCATCCGAGGCACACTATGGGTTCTAGTCTATATTTGAGCTCAGCCAAGTCATTCTGGAAGGAATGGAAATGATAAACACACTCCTGGTCTAGGGGGAACTTTCAACCTCGCCGTCCTGCCCCAATCAGCATATGGCCATTTCCTCTACAGTATTTTCAGGTAGCGGGTTTGCACACTCGGTCCAGGACCCGTTGTGGAACTCAGAGGGAGAGACGCCGTGAAGGGTGCTTACTCCATGTTTCCTGCACCCGGCCCCAGGTTTCGTGCTCTGAAGTATCTGCTCCAGTCTTTTGCGTATTTTCCCCATTGGATCATCTTGCACCCACTCTCTCCTTTTTGCTTACAAAGAGCCCCGTTGGTTCTTTGAAGCCCACGTTTCTCGTGTCAGACTTACATACGTAGGATTTTCTCAGAGTTTCGCCCCTCGGTTCTGGAACATTTTCTACCTTTAGAGGAATTATGTGGAATACACATCCCATTTTGGAGAAAGAAAATTAGAAGACCTCTCATATGAAAGTAGAAAAGTGAGAGCACCCTCAGAAGGAGATTGGAGGTAACGGTCGCAGGAAACTGGCATTGACTTGCCCTTGTACCCGAGCCTTGCGCCCGGCTCCCGGCGGGCTCCGTCCGGGGATCCTGGAAATGTGGGTGTCATCGTCAGGGCCCTGTCTACATGTTTACCAAAATACCAGGCACCAAAAGCATTAGGAAATTAAAGCCTGTGCGTCCTTATACGCTGTTGCAAACATACACGGATGCGCAGACGAAGAAACTAAAACAATACAGTTGGGGAAAATAAAACATTTAAAATAGCTCTGACCTCCAACAGGAAGACAGAATAAACCCCAGTGGCCTTTCGTGCTACTGATAGAAAAAAAAATGGATTTCCATTTACTTCTCTGATGGTTATTTCTGAGTTTCTTTATTATTCTTTGCAGATTTTAGACGTATGGACAAACGGACATCCTCCTCACCTAATGCCTTCTCCAGTAGATTCCATAATATCCTTTCCACATTATTGTTCCAGAGAAACTGTAAGCATTCTCCTCTTTCAGAAGATTAAAATTGCTTCAGTTTCTCTTCTTATTTGAAGGATATTAGAATTTTAAAAGCATCGTTTTTTTTTCATGTGTGCCGTGTTCGTCACTAAGTGAGGTAATACATCTACACGGCAAATATATCTCGTGAGGGGTTTTATTGGTAACGTCCAGCATTATTATGTCTAAATGCACACGGTTTTTACGGCAATAAATGTCACATAATCACAGCTTATTAGTGGTCATGATGTCAATGCTCTGTGTTAGTTACTTTGGAGTATTTCAACCCTGGCCAAACTTGTAGACACTTCCCCTTCTCATCTGCTGAGAGTGGACATAGCAATTATGATGTGTGGGAGAATTCTCCACCTGGCAACTGCGGTCGCCATGGTGATGACCGTGTGGGCAAGAAGGACCGTGACTCACTGTTCTCTCTCTACTTAGCTTCACCCTCTCCGATGGGGAAGAACGTGCATCTGGCTGAGGATCACCGCCCAGGGTCCTTTGTTATTTTCTGAGCTGCAAGTTAGTAGGCGAAATCAGGCGGTGTGGACTTGCTTTGTTGAAATCTATCTCTTCACGTAAGAGGACGGGTAATCCGTTCTGCTACAACACAATCTGCAGTGAAACAAAGAAAACCTGATTTTATATCATACAAACACGATTCCTGTGGTATGGCCGCTGAGGCATGAGCAATAAATACCATGTTCCCCGTGACAAAATTTAAACAGGTGTTCACCGTTTGCGTTCGGAGCCCCACTTCAGCCACCGCGGCGATCGCAAAATCAAAGAAAAGATATTATTGACAAATCTCAAAACTACTTTTATTCCCTGGCTGTGAGTGAAATATTTTTTAAAAATCTTATCAATTCAGAGATGTCCAAATCCTCCTTCGAAGACTCCTGAGACCTTCGGAATATTACTCATCTTCTCTGTGGTTGTGTTGTTTTGTATGTAAAGGGGAAAAAAAAAGACTAAGGCTGAAGTAAGGATTAAACAGGAAAGTGTGTTGGGGCACCTGGGTGGCTCAGATGGTTGAGCGTCCGACTTGGGCTCAGGTCACGATCTCACGGTTCGCGGGTTCGAGCCCCACGTTGGGCTCTGTGCTGACAGCTCAGAGCCTGCAGACTGTCTTGGGTTCTGTGTCTCCTCCTCTCTCTGTCCCTCCCCTGCCTGTGCTCTGTCTCTGTCGCAAAAATAAATAAGTAAACCTTTTAAACAATTCTGAAAAAACATGAAAGTATGTTAACGTACTTGAAACTGTTTGTGGCGGAATAATCAGTAAATTGAGTGTTTGCTATCATCAAGTGTGGAGGAGAGCCTCGTGTTTCTAGGCTCTTTGGGAGCCGACTCCCCTGGGGCGCCTTGGGCCTCTGTCACATCCTCTCTTTGGAGTCTGAGTGAGATTTGGGCGGAGACCCCTGGACATCCTGTTCCTAGTTTCTCAGATGGAACCACCCTGTCAAAAATACTGAGTTGAGGGCTTCTCCTTCAACGACGGGAAGAAGTGACACGAGTAGGCACATCTCTCCTGGTGACTGGAACTTTCTTTCTGGGGGACTGTGCCAAGGTCTGCCTCGGAGAGTGAATTGACAGGCACTTTGGGTGTTCGGCTGAGCCGTCCTCCTTCCCAAAGTCATCACAGCTCACACGGAGATCGTTTGGTGTTCTGTCTGTGCCTCCACTGATTACGTCTCAGGAGAGGCAGAGCTCAGGTGGGAAGGAAACCATTTACTGGGTCTGTTGAAGCATCTGCCCTTGACGGTAAAAGTTTGTGCTTCACCAATCTGTCTTATTGACTCCACCATATATACATTTATTGGAACAAGCCACAGACATTCAGAGATATGTCTACAGAATCGGACAAAAGAGTTTTGTTTTGCTTTCTTTCCTGGAGCCATTTTGGAATTTTAGCCATTGGATGTCACTCTTCCTCATGTACTGCTGTTCGGGACTGTTGAGGACTTTCTGAGTCATACTGGTGTCCGTGGTCATTCAACTGGGTTTTAACGACCACGGTGAATTTATCATTACGTTGCGACAAAACCCGGAGAAGACAAAGCATCTAGGTTGCCTACCGAAAGGACAGGTAGGAAGACATGCCTAGCAAAGTGAGTGAGGCAACGGCCACAGACATCGGGGGACATTTAGGGAGGCGCGTCCACAGGGCTGGTGAGGCGGGTCTGAGCCAACAACCTTCGCAGATCCCACAGAAAGTTGGGCTTACCAAGGGTTGACCACTCTTAAACAGGAAAATGAAAGCTCTTTATTTCTTTATTTCCTGCTGTTTCTCCCGTTACAGTTGTAGATTGGTGCACAGCCACCACAACTGTTCTTAACTCCTTTTCAATACCTTTTCCTGCCCCTGTGACTTTAATAGACATCCAGTTTACTAGGCTTGACAAGCCCCCTTGCATATGCGTACTGTCTACAAAATGCATTATTTTGATTGCAGATGCATTTTAAATTTTCTTCCTTTTGGTGGCTTCTTTCTTTTATTATTCTCTTTTAAATACATAGCCTGTTACTAAGTAGATCTCTAGTCCAAGGACTTTCTTTTTTTTTTTTTTTTTTTTTCAACGTTTTTTTTTTTTTTTTATTTTTGGGACAGAGAGAGACAGAGCATGAACGGGGGAGGGTCAGAGAGAGAGGGAGACGCAGAATCGGAAACAGGCTCCAGGCTCCGAGCCATCAGCCCAGAGCCCGACGCGGGGCCCGAACTCACGGACCGCGAGATCGTGACCTGGGTGAAGTCGGACGCTTAACCGACTGCGCCACCCAGGCGCCCCGTCCAAGGACTTTCAAACGATCTGCTCTCCAGAAGCCGTTACGCTTTTAAAAATGACTGAAGAGGGGCGCCTGGGTGGCGCAGTCGGTTGGGCATCCGACTTCAGCCAGGTCACGATCTCGCGGTCCGTGAGTTCGGGCCCCGCGTCGGGCTCTGGGCTGATGGCTCGGAGCCTGGAGCCTGTTTTCGATTCTGCGTCTCCCTCTCTCTCTGCCCCTCCCCCGTTCATGCTCTGTCTCTCTCTGTCCCAAAAATAAATTAAAAACGTTGAAAAAAAAAATTAAAAAAAAAAAAATGACTGAAGAGGGGCGCCTGGGTGGCTCAGTCGGTTGGGCGGCCGACTTTGGCTCAGGTCACTATCTCGCGGTCTGTGAGTTCGAGCCCCGCCTCGGGCTCTGGGCTGATGGCTCAGAGCCTGGAGCCTGCTTCTGATTCTGTGTCTCCCTCTCTCTCTGCCCCTCCCCCGTTCATGCTCTGTCTCTCTCTGTCTCAAAAATAAATAAACGTTAAAAAAAAAATTAAAAAAAAATGACTGAAGATTCCAAAGAACTTCTTTCTATCGTTGTATAACATCCATATTAGAAACTTAAAAGTGAGAGCCTTGAAAACTATTAACTTATTTGAAATGGCAACAAAACCCATTACACATTAACATATATATTTTATATTTTCATAAAAGATAACTATTTTCTTAAAAAATTACTAAGAAGAGTGAGTGACATTGTTTTTCATTACTGCAAAAATTTTTTTTAACTTTATTTATTCATTTTGAGAGAGAGAGACAGAAAGAGAGGGAGGGGCAGAGAGAGAGGGAGAGAAAATGCCAGGCAGGCTCCTCACTGTCAGTGCAAAGCCCAGCTCGGGGCCTGAACCCATGAACCATGAGATCGTGACCTGAGCTGAAACCAAGAGTTGGACACCAACTGACTGAGCCACCAGGCACCCCTCCCCCACTTTTCAAAAAGTTTATTTAGTTGTTTTGAGAGGGAGAGAAAGGGAGGCTTTCTGCAAATATCTTTAATGTTGAGCTTAATAAAAGTTGGATTCTCACCTATGTTTCTGCATTCAATTTGTTGTAATATGTTCTTTTCTTTGAAGTATATGAAGAAATTCTGGCCTCACCTACACATATGGCTGGAAAAGGGAGGAATATTCGAATAGCCTGGTCAGCTCATTATGGATATTTCTCCTTTGGTATTCTAACAAAGCTTGACAAGTAGTAATTTCTTTTTTTATTTTTTAATTTTTTTAACGTTTATTTATTTTTGAGACAGAGAGAGATAGAGCACGAATGGGGGAAGGTCAGAGAGAGAAGGAGACACAGAATCCGTAACAGGCTCCAGGCTCCGAGCTGTCAGCACAGAGACCGACGCGGGGCTCGAACCCACTGACCACAGGATCATGACCTGAGCTGAAGCTGGATGCTCAACCGACTGAGCCACCCAGGTGCCCCGACAAGTAGTAGTTTCTTAAAGGTTAGTTGCAACGTGGATCCGAAACCATACCAATCACCTTTTCCTGTTTATTTACATGAAATCCATTAGTCTGTCTCACACTGTGACTGGATCGTTTGCCCATGTGTGACAGCATAACATCGCACGGTGGTCACTTAAAAACTATTGATACCCTGACTAAAGTAAATCTTCCAAATGTTGACACATTTAATTCTGTAACATCAAAATCACACCCATTAGGATCTCACCACGCACATTATCAGAAAAGTCAGTAAGTATTGGGAAGCTGTCAAAAATCCCGAAATTCTCATTTTCATTGGAAAGTTCAAATCTAACCATGAGGGACAAATGACGTCGGTTATGTTCTCCAAATTGACAGGTTCACTCTGCTCAGTTTGCAGAAAGAGTCTGCCAAAATCCAGGTCTGACAACCGCGGGTTGTCTTTCCTCGCTCGATCAAGCAGAAATGGTGTTTCATGGAAAAGGTGCTGTTTCTGTTACCCGCACACGTGATTTCCTGGAGATTCTTTCCTGCTCCCCCCCTCCCCACCCCGGGCAACACCAAGTTCTAGGGCTGGGTCCCAAGTCATCACACACGATACTAAAGAAACACACCTACAGATTAAGGCTTTTTACTGTTTTCATTCCTAGGCAGAATCGGCACTTATTTCAATGCGTGTGCATAGTAAAGTTGAATTTCATGGCCACACATAGGGTTTGGTGCCCTTGTTTGTTTTGTACTAAGACTAGAGCCGCTTTGCCACATTTGGCTTTGGAACCATCATTGCAACGACCGATGCAGTGAAAAAAAAAAAAAAAAGCCAATAGCCACTTTCGTGTTACTATGAAAATGACTTTGGCCTTGTGCATTCTCTGCAAAGGGTGGGGGGGAAATCCTTGAGGTTCTCAGACCACACTTTGAGAATTGGTGATTTAGCTAATTGCCACCGACTATGAGTCTGGAGTTCTCTCTTGTGCAGCAAGAGAGTGGATGCAGAATTGAATATGAGAGAGGCTAATGTCCAGGAGGAGCCCAGAACAGGGGTTTTGTCTTCGTATTTATTGAGCTCACAAGATCTTACCCACATGGTGAATGTGAAGCAAGCAAGATCTTACACATGTGGTGAACGCGGAGAAAACAATCAGACAGTCGTCATTAACTGGTATGTGTAAGAAGCAAAGGGTCTGGGGGGAGGCAAGTGGAGTTTGTGACCAAAGTACATCAGTGTCAGGTGGAAAGTCCTCGTGATCCCATTACAACATCTCGCTAGCTAACCTCGGAAGCTTTTGCCCCGTCGCGGTGGCTTTCTGCCCTAAGCTTTTTTCTAAACCACTTTTGTAAGTAGAACCTATTTCCCCACAGCTAATTACCTCCACCTGCTTAATATTAGGCATGTTTGGATTACACGGGTAAACCCATCCATGTACATAGCAGTGACATTATAAGATAAAAGCGTTGAGACTTTAGAGAGAAAATCATCATAGTGCCGGGATATAGATTAAAAATTAGACTTTAATACTTAACTTCGATTTTTAAATAAATAAAATAAGTAAATGGAATTTCTGTGAAGATACACAAGTCAATCCATATGAGTTAACAATGAAACTCTAGATTAAAAAAAATTAAAATGGCACAGAATGACTAAAAATAATTATAAGGACACAATTTTATTATAACACAGAATAATGATAAATATGCTAAGAAAAGACTTCCACCCCAATGTATCTACTATTGTATTCTTAATATGGTCAAGGTAAAGGGCTCATAGGAATGTTCTACTGTTGTCCTTTATCTGTATAACATGCTATAAATGTCATGTTTGGTGACATGTATATACATATGTCACCAAATGTAAAGGTATATATATATATGTCACCAAACATGACATTCATATATATATGAAATATATATATAAGAAATATATACAATATAAAATTTAAAAAAATATATAAATAAAATATAAATAAAAATATAAATAAAAATATATAAATATAAATAAATAAAATATATAAATAAAAATATATAACATAAAATAATGTATAAACATAAAAATAAAATTTAAAAATATATATGTAGGCTTTACACCCAGTGTGGAGCCCAGCACGGGACTTGAACTCACGACCATGAGATCAAGACCTCAGCTGAGATCAAGAGTCAGACACTTAACCACCTGAGCCACTCAGAAGCCCCACTATAAATTATATTTTTAAAATATTTATGTCATTAATCTTCACATTATTGAAAGGTTTTCCATTAAACTGCTAAAGACAATGTGTGGCTTCTGATGACAACTATAACTTTTATCAACATTGCACAGGCTGAAATCAGAGAAGTAAGGCTGAGGGTCATTATTTGCTCAGTAGCCTTCCTTATCTGGTGTTAAAATTCCTTGGTCAACTGACCTTGTTTCTCTTTTCTGGAACAATTGTACACGAGAAGGGTTATCTGTTTTTGTTTTTTTTTCTTTTTCTTCTGGGGATTTTGTCTGATTTGTAGACATTTTCAAAGAAGCAGTTGTAGGTTTTGATAATATTTTCTATCACATGGTCCTTTAACCCATTGACTTCTTCCTTTTTTCTGTTGTCTTTTCTTATTTTATGGTATTTACAAAAATTTACCAAAACATGTGTGTTTTTCCATCTTTTTTGTTGAGTTCTTGGTATAGAACGTTCCTACTCTTCTGGCGTGGAAGCGTTGCAGATGCCTTAGCTCTGCTCAGTGTTCTTGGTCCTTTGTGCTTTATTTCATTGACAGGCTGGCAATTCATAAGGCTATTTATACATTTCTGCCTACAGGGTACTGAATCACGCAGACTCAGTTTGCACGCACGCAAGCACGTTTGTGGGGATTCAGCGTCAGTGTTTTTTTGTGCCTTATTGAAGAAAGACATACCTGCCTTGAGGTCATGAAGATCATCTCTGTCCTAAAAGCTTCAATTCGTAGCTACTTCTTTCATGCCCTTAATCCACCTGCAACCAATTTTTTGTGTGCTTTTCTTTAAGGTCTGGGTCACTGCATTTCCCCCTCGATACGGTTGCCCCGGCACCATTTATCGAAGAGGTCCTACTGCCCGCACGTTACCAATATGGAATACTGGTGTATTGGGAGGCTCTGTGTCCGTGAAGTTTACTTTGGCTGAGGTCTACGTGACTGTCCCTGTGCTAGTAACACACGCCCCGAATTATTCTAACTTTATGATAAATTCCGATAGCTGTTAAGATAAGTCCTCCCAGGGTGTTTTTATTAAGCGTATCTTGACTGTTCTTGGCCATTGGTATGTCCACTTGTAGATTGTACAACTGGTTCATTAAATTCCATACAAAAATCAGGGATTTTCAATGGATTTTCACTCGTACTTTGGTGGAAAGTGATGTATTTAAAATAATGAGTGGTAATGGGGTACCTGGGTGACTCAAGTCAGTTGAGCATCCAACTCTTGATTTCAGCTCAGGCCATGATCCCAGGGTCATGGGACTGAACCCTGTGTCAGGCTCTGTGCTGAGTGTAGAGCCTGCTTAACATTCTCTCTCTCTCTCTCTCTCTCTCTCTCTCTGTCTCTCTCTGCCCCTCTCCTGCTGGTGTATTGGTATTTCAACTATTTCTCACTATGGTTTAGAATTTTCTCCATACAGGTCTTGTCTGTGAATTCTTAAATTCCTGGGTAGTTGTCTTTGTGACACTATTATGATATCTATCTTTTTAAAATACAATTAATTTTTCATTCTTTCTTGATGGCATATAAAAATACGATTGAGTTTGAATCTAGTAACATTAAACTTATAAAGCCTATTTTTTCCTGTTAATTCCAATGGTATATCTATAGATTACTTTAGATGAACTGCATGTAAAATGATGTCATCTGCTAATAATAAATGGCTGTTCCTTCCTCTCCCAATCTTGTACCTTTTAGTTATTCATTTGTGTCTTACGAACTGGGTGGCATTCAACTATAATGTAATTTAATAATCAAAAGCAGTGCATATTTTTCAGGTTCTGGATCTCAAAGGAAAGTTTAACTGAATCTCTACTTTTAAATTTAGCTCATCTGTTCAGAATTTTATGTCCTGAATTCCCATGGGGCACCTGGGAGCCTCAGTCGGTTGAGTGTCTGACTCTTGGTTTTGGCCCAGGTCATGATCTCATGGTTTGTGAGTTCGAGCCCCATGTCAAACTCTGTGCTGACACATGGAGCTTGCTTGGCATTCTCTCTCTCCGTCTCTCTGTATCTCCCCCACTCAGTCTCTCTCTCTCTCTCTCTCTCTTAAAATAAAGTTAAAAAAAAGACTTTTATATCCTGAATCCCGATTATGAGAATTTTACCTTCCGATGTCTTTTGTTGTTAATTTTCTGAGACGAAACGCTCAGGAAAATAAGATCAGATACAAACTTTATTTTCGTCGTCTGCTGTTTCAATTTCTCCTGGCGTGGCACCACACGAGCAAAGGCACAGGCGGCTGTGAGACACCTGCTCCTAGGAAGCGGGACGTCCAAGCCCCCCCAGAACCAGTTATTTCCTACCATGTTGTTTATTTCACAGAATCAACAAGTGGCAAATCACGTCATTATCCATAGAACAAAAGGCATTCTCCGTGGTTCGAGTTTTCAGAACACTCAGCAGCTTTGGGGCCGGAGCTCTCAGTCAAAAAAAGCCACCATCGCAGAGGCATCAGTATTTCATTAGTCCAACGAAACATTTTCTTCAGACCAACGCTGTTCGTAAATCGGCCAAGAAATCCTGGTGACTATGGAGTGATTCACAAAGCTCCACCGTTCCCCTCACGATGATGCTTCTGAACGCTGCCTCCGTGTAAGCCCTGCTTGAGGCTTTTGATTTGTGTTCATGGCCTAGGCTTAGAGGAACACTGGGACACTTTCGCTCTGAGCTGTAAATCCCGGCTTAGGGGGAACTCGGCTACACAACGTGGTCCTGGCAGTCAGCTGAGACAGTGCTTGAAACCTTCCAACTGTTCTCAAGCCCCTGGTGTGAGAGAGCAACGAATAAAGCAACGTTGTGCTTTGATTGAAGCACAACCCCGCGTTCTTGTTGCTGATCGCTGTCGTGATACATAGACTATTCAAGGAGAGTCCACTTGAGAGATACTTAGAAGTAAGAGATGTAGTTCTATATTTAATTATTTAAAAAATGTTTTATTACATTTTATTTATTTTTGAGAGACAGAGACAGGCAGAACACAAGCGGGGGAGGGGCAGAGACACACACACACACACACACACACACACACGATCCGAAGCAGGCTCCAGGCTCCGAGCTGCCAGCACAGACCCAGAGCCCGACGAGGGGCTCGAACTCACGGACCGTGAGATCACGACCTGAGCTGGAGTCGGACGCTTAACCGGCTGAGCCACCCAGGCACCCCGAGATGGAGTTCTATATTTAAAACAAAATATAAGGCACAGTTATGTTGACCAGGGTCTAACTGGACTTTGGGACTCTTTACGTGCAAAATGCTGAAGGCAAGTGGGCTGATGTGGCGTTGTCTTATTTGTCAACGTTTTTCCCCCAGAGTGACTCAGCCGTGAGAAACACACTCTTTAATGCCATCAGGTGATGAACGTTTTGGCAACATTTTCCTGAATATCCAACAAGGTCACCGTGAAGGTGAGCAACACTCCTTGGTGCCCAGCAGCATTGCTGAAGGGGGTCGCCTGCTATTTACAAGTTTAGATGTTCCTACTTCCGCTTACCATGGAAACAATGGTTTTTTAAAAGGGAACCGGCTCTTGGTTTAAATTTTTTAGCTCAGAGGTCATGTGAAAAGTTAAGGTGGCTGGACACTGTTTGGTGACTTAGCTCCTGGGATTTATGGATTTAGTGGTTTTGTTTCATTTTCGCATTTTTTTTTTAAGTAACAAGTTTTTTCTTTTTTAAAAAAAAATTTTTTTTAATGTTTATTTAGTTTTGAGAGACAGAGAAACAGAACCTGAGTGGGGGAGGAGCAGAGTGGGAGGGAGACCCAGAATCCGAAGCAGGCTCCAGGCTCTGAGCTGTCAGCACAGAGCCCGACGTGGGGCTCGAACCCACGAACCGTGAGATCATGACCTGAGCCGAAGTCGGATGCTCAACCAACTGAGCCACCGAGGCGCCCCAACATTTTCACATCTGTTAATTCTTTTTTTACGATGACAAAGACCTGACTGTCTGGACACGTGTTTATTCTTTGAAGAGATACTACCCTTATTTGTTTTTTCTTTTTTTTTTTTTTTTTTGGATGTTTTTTCTATTATCCAGGACAACACGAGCTAGATTTAGAGCTTAAATTACAAAAAGAAAAGCGTAGTCCCGTTGCTGAGAAAGAGAACAGATGACGAAGAAAAAGAAAAGACCCTTAAACTCATTTTTCTTTCATATAAAAACCAACGCACATTTTCTTTGGATGTTGGAAGCAAGAAATAGTTCCCTAATACATGCATAGACTTTGAACATGACAGATATATTTAAATGAGTCAGAGCCTCAGGTCAAGATTGCTTTACTTTGGAAAAACCATAGACATTCAAAGCCCTTGATATCAACAGGAGATTCAGCGAGATCACACTGCACAGCAAAAATAAATGTTCCTGGCTGAGCTGACATTTACAGAAGATTTCCCTCATGGCTGCAACAGAAATTGGCTGAGCCCAGTGCCAGAATCCAGAGCTAGTGCCTCGGGCCCTTTCCTGTTTTCTAGCCTTAAATTCTCCTCTTCTAACAACCCGCTTGCTTTTTACCCCTCTGTTACCCAGGTGTCAGTAAGAGAAAAATTAGGAATAAAAAAAGAATAAGAAGAGACGTCTGGGTGGCTCAGTCGGTTAAGCATCGGTCTTCGGCTCAGGTCGTGATCACTCGGTTCGTGGGTTCGAGCCCCGCGTCGGGCTCTGTGCTGACAGTTCGGAGCCTGGAGCCTGTTTCGGTTTCTGTGTCTCCCTCTTTCTCTGCCACCTGATGAATAAATATTTCTTCTTACTGTGCTTCTTATCGCCGGCTAAAAAACACTCAGCAGATAGTGTTTTCAAAAATAAGCTTACATACTAAAGTATCTCCTTACCCATCAAAAGTAATCACCTTTATCTGAGCTCAGGCAAGTGAGCTCCACTTTAGATGGGGGGGGGGGGGGTCCTGTGACTGTCCATCCCTGATGGGCTTGTCTCTGTATCCAGCTTTACTGGTGCAACACAGATCAGTAGATCTGAACCAGACCCATTCTGGATTCCTCTCTGAGTTCTCTCTCCATCATCCACTTGACTTGGCGATTCCTGTTCTTGTTTGCTCGTCTCCTGGCTTCACTGTCCCCTGGCGCCCATGACTTTGGTGGGTCTGCCTTTCACTGCGCACGTGTGATGTGCACGCGCTCACTAGGACGGCAACGCCTCGAGGAGGGGCTGCGTGTGCTTCTTTTCTAGCAAAAAGCCAGATACATAATTTATGATCAAAATTGTGGAGTCATCGTTCGAGGCTAATGTTTTCAATGGCTTCTCTTGTAGATCATAAGGACGTACTTCAAACGTATTTTTAAATGCGTTGGCTTTAGGCTGCCCGTGTTTTATTGCATAGAATCTTTTGTTGCAGGCACCTGTCTACACTCTAGGCACTGCGCATTATTTCTTTTGTTTGTGCAGCCAGCTGTCATGAACGTCACGGTCTAGATCACAGTTCAGTGTGCGATTTACATTTTTGGATAAAAATAAACAGGGCAAAGATTCGTCGTGGGGACCTTCAAGTAAGGCAGACTCACCCAGCTCCTCGGTCTGCTCTGTCTTCTGCTGAGAGGAGCAAGGCACATTCGTGAGAAACAAGGCACTACTGACTGAGAGCCCGATTCCCGAAGGTAACTTGACAGACTCTTCATGTTTTAATTCTCGTCTGCTTCATTTGCCAACGGGACAAACAGCTATCACACGCTCGACATCAGAAAGATGTCAACACATTTAGAAAGCCGGTATCTGTCCCTTGATTCAACACGAGAGCTGTGTTCACAGTTCCGGGAGCAATTAGAATCTTATCTCAACCTCCTGAAGCCTCTGGTTTCTCAGTAAAACCTTCAGGACCGCTGACAAGGAGGCAGGCCTTCGCCTCTAGAAATTCTTACCCTCCCTGGATTAAATTCCTATGGATTCTGGAGCCAGCCAGAAGTCACATGAAGGTCAAAGCTGCACTGACCACTAACTCATGGACTTCTACTTCAATAACTAGAGCCCGGTCCTGGACAGATGTCAGGAACTCCTTCTTCTGTTTCATGAGGTCCCATACAGCTTCCTGGCTT
This sequence comes from Panthera uncia, assembly GCF_023721935.1. Classification (NCBI taxonomy): domain Eukaryota; kingdom Metazoa; phylum Chordata; class Mammalia; order Carnivora; family Felidae; genus Panthera; species Panthera uncia. Next base: position 3,652,726 of record NC_064807.1, on the reverse strand, counting down.
CATGTATAGGCTGGCAATGAAAATCATGGCTTTTAAGCAACTTGAATACACGCAGCTTTTAAAACAATGTCACATAGGATGAGACGGGGAGACGGAAATCTTGCCCACATCCAAGGGGATATAAAAGCATAGGTTCAGTGTTGCTCCTTTCTATTCTATTTTAACACTCACGCTCCAAATAGGCCTTCTTGTGAGTCACAGACATGGAGGCCAGAATCTGGAAGCCCATATTGTAGTCCACGCAGATTGCATGCAACGGGCGTTTTCCGTCACCCTTTATAAATTGAAATCACAAACACGAACAGGATTGTAGTAAGAATAATAAGTAGCATTTACTGAGCACAAAGTCCACACCAGGCACCGTGCATATGTTCAGAGCAAGCTCACAAGATGAGTGCACTTTTCACTCCGCAGATTTGTTTAGGAGAAAATCACTTGTTCCGTGGGGTGGGGAAAAGCCTCCAAGTCACAAAGCTGGGCATAGCTGAGATGCAAAGAGCGTGCTCTCGCCTCCCGACTCAGGCCGCACGCCTTTGGTTTGTCCCTCCAGACCCTTCTTCATCTTTCTCTATTGTTCCCCGAGCCCAATACTCAAACTCAACTTGAGTTTGGCCAGCGGAGCTCGGTCAAATATAAGGGGAGAGGAAGAAGTCAGCTTGGGGTACTGACTTCCTCCCCTCAGGGACACTGAGCCAATGAGCATCTTGAGGAGCGTAACACCTGCCAGGCCAGGCCCTTCTCCCGCAAGGCTCTCTCTCTCTGTGGGTGCACTGCTAGCTCACCCTTTCAGGCTTGGCTGTAGCAAAAGCACCTGGCATTTGATAGCTTTGGGGGACAGCTCTGTCCCACCCCATTTGAGTGCCGTTTCCTGCCAGCCAATAGATCCGCAGAGTCTCTCAGAATTGTTTTAACAGCATTTAGAGGAAGGTACAGAGATTTTCCATACATAACTAATGTCCCCGTTATCAACGGAATGGTGCAATAGTTTTTTAACCAATGGACGAACCTACATTGACATACCATCATCACCCCAAGTGTTAGCTTGCATTAGGATTCACTCTTGGGGTTGCACATGCTATGGGTTTGAGTCTATCCTTCCAGTGTATTCTCACCATTCTAGAAACCCTCCGTGCTTTGCCTATTCTCCTCTCCCACCTTCACAACTACTTATTTTTATTGTCTCTGTATTTTTGCCATTTGCAGAAGGCAACATCATTGGAATCGAATAGGAAGATTAGCTTCCTTCACTTAGCATCATGCACTTAAGTTTTCTCCTTGGATCCTAATAGCTTGGTGGCACATTAATCATATTTTAGTGCTAAATAATGCTCCATTGCCCGAAGGTACTGCAAGCTGTTTACCTATCCACTGACCGAAGGGCATCTCGTTTGTTTCCAATTTTGGGCAGTTGTGAATGAAACTGTCGGAAACACCTTGGGTTTGTGCGGACCTACGGTTTCAACTTTGGGTAAATACCAAGGAGTGTGACGGCTGGGTCCTATGGCAAGGGTATGTTTACTTTTGCCAGAAACCACCAAACTGTCTTCCGGAGTAGCTGGAACCACAGCAACGTGTGAGACTTCTTGCACCATTTCTTCGCCACCATTGGGTGTTGTCGGTGTTCTGGATGTTGGCCGTTCTGATAGGTATATAGTGATATCTCAGTGCTATTTTAACCTGTACTCCCTGATGACATAAGACGTGGAACATCTTTTCAAATGCTTTGCTGTCCTATCTTCTTTGGTGAGGTGTCTGTTAAGGTCTTTGGCCCATTATAAAATTGGGTTGTCTATTTTCTTTTTGCTGAGTGTTAAGGGTTCTTTATATATTATGGATGACAGTCCTTTGTCAGACGTCTTTTGTAAATATTTATCCCCACATTTTAGAGACGTTATCTGAGTATTTTTAAAGGCTGAAACACAGAGCAGAGCAAATGAGAATTGAGTTCTCTGGAGTAGTTTAGATGACTCAATCCATTATAGCCCATTATTACTAAAAACAAACAAGTTCATTTGGGGAAATGCGTTTTTTACTGATCTCCTGATACCTTCCCCCAAGGTGTTGACAATGTTAAACAGACGTTTAAAAATTCACATCTATATTACTAACAGAATTAGAAACCCAATAGCATATTCGACTAATGACTGTGGTGGAGACAGTGTTTTAAGCCAGCTGCCCAGTGAATGCTATCGCAGTGGGAAGGCAACGTAGGGGTGTGGGTGGTGGTGCTAGAAAGCCATGCATTAAAAAAATGGCGGGGGGAAAAAGGACATCTGCTTTCAGTCAAGAAGGCATGAATGTTAAAACTAGACCAAATATGTGAGGCAATGCTTTTCAAGTGCGCTCCACCTCACATGGGAGGCACGATAATGGTACCTAGAGAATGTGCAAGTTGTGCCGGGAAGAAATGCAGGGCAAGCTACGCTGTAATCTCCATTTCCTGGTCTGCTTCACGGAACCGTAGTGACGTGAGATTCACTCCTGGTTAAGAGTAATCCAACATTTATCACACGCTGCATGAGTTACAGTTGAAAACGTAGAATGGCTCGGATGTTTGAAAAACCTACTTCTCACTCAGTTTCCAAATCGGTGCTCTTGACCGGTGGGCAGGTCCCCTCGAGGAGGTCCCTGAGGGACCCGGGCCCCATCGATGGCACTGCCATTTGCACGGAGGGGTCCTCAAAGCCACCCTCCACACTGCCTCCGCTCCGGCCAGCTGGAAGGGAAGACAGCTTGGAGAATCATGTCTGTTAAGCGTTAGGGCGCTGGACCGGGAAGGGACACACCTCACTTCCACTCACATTCCATCTCCTGGGACACAGCCCCATGGCCACATCTAATTCCCAAGGAGGAAGGAAAATGCGATGTAGCTGTGTGCTCGGCGAGAAACCAGTCTTCCGAACACCCAGGCCGTCCCTTCGTGTACGAAGAACTCGTGCAAGTAGAGATTTCTGTTTATTTTCCGCTCGTTTTGTTCTCCCTTTGTCAGCTTCCATCAGGGAAAACGTGCAAATTCTACTCTATAGAACCTGAATACCAAATAGTTACCATTTATTCTTAAATATGCTAAAAGTCATTTGGCAGGCATAGGCGCGAAACCATTATGTTTGATTATATTTGCTGAGAACAAGCCCCCAGAAGAAAAGACTCCCCATGCGGGGGAGAGGAGGGCTCCAGAAAAATGACTGCAATGCCCATTAACCCACGGGAACCCTAGGTAAGCATTGTCTGGAGATGACATAAATAACGTTTTCACGTCTTCAGGGCCAATTTTTCTTTCCCCCAGAAATCGTTGCGCATGTTAGTTACTGTCTTCCTGAATTTATCGTAGATTTTTGTCACCCTGCACTCGTTCAGTCACTTTTTTCTCCTAGAATGAAGTCCTTATATCATAATGCTTGGGAATCACATTATTCTGGGTGATTACCAGCTGTCATCATTACTGAGGCCAAAACGACAGACTGTGTCAAGACGTGAGTTAATTCAGATTTGTAAAAGAGTCGATCAAATTATTTCTCAGCGTTGAGATATCACAAGTTCTTAAATTCTCAAAGCACATTTGTTTTTCCTCCACTATTTTTTCATTCTAAAGAATGAGAAGGCACAGGAGCACACTTCCTGTTAGGAGACGTCCAATTATCTGAGCAGGAGCCATCAAGAGCCCCGGATCTTTGACTCCAGCATGGATTTAGCCTCCTGCCGGGGTCTCTTCAAGGAATACACCCCTGTGTCTGTGCCTTACCACTCCTGTCGGTACCTTCGTATGTTTTGGAGACGGATAATACCGCGTGGTACACCCAGCTTCCCTGGAGCCTCCCCCACTGACCTTCAAACCGACAAAATCGTCTTAGTATCTGATGCTCATGATTCCCCCCTGCCATTTACATGGCACGACCTCCACCGACCCGCGGGTCTTCGCGATGTGTGTGTAACCGTATATCCTTCGTGTTATTAGCCTGGGTTATAAAAATATAACTTCATCGAAGTCACAGTCGTGTCTGCAGCAGGACCAGGCATCATTGCCTCTCTGGGGGCGAGTAGTGGGCAAAGCCAGAGGTCCAGAAAGCTCCGGGGGTCCTCGGCCCCCCATCTGGCTTCTAGGTTTCTGTAAGGCTGAGAAATCAGAACCTGGCGGTGAAGAGAGTAGACGTGGAAGAGATTCCTTAAATGTAGGACTTCTGAAAAATGTCCTTTTGCGTTTCTCCCTGAGGCAGATGAAGACAAGATCTCTCTGTCCTGTCCATAAATACGGCGTTAGCGTTTTTGAATCTTTGTTAGTAAATGAACCAGTCCATGAAGGCAGATCACAGTGCAGTGAAGAGAAATCAGAACAAACGTTCCAAGGCCCTGACTGCTTCTCTCTAGAAGCACAGACTCCCCTCGCGGCACCCCTACGATGCTCAGACCAGGTGTCAGCTTTCAAACACCAGAGAACAATGTCAGTATCAAATAAACTACCAGCTTGTCTCTGTGACTTACGTCATCATCGCGCAGTGACCTCAAGCCCTCCTTCGGAACACAGCCCAAGCAGAAATTCCCCAACAACTCCCATCTAACATTAGACAGTATCATCAGGTTTTAAGCCACTTTAATTTTTTTTTTTAATTTTTAAAAATTTATTTAGTTTTGACAGAGAGAGACACACACGGAGCATGAGCAGGGGAGGGGCAGACAGAGAGAGAGAAGGAGACACAGAATCCGAAGCAGGCTCCAGGAGCCAAGCTGTCGGCACAGAGCCCGACGCGGGGCTCGAACCCACGAACCGTGAGATCGTGACCTGAGCCGGGTTTAACCGACTGAGGCACCCAGTGCCCCTAAGCTACTTTTACAATATGGTTCAGAGTACAGTGTATTCTAAAACTCACAAACATGTCTCATCATGAACAGGAACTTCCTTAAAGGGCTGCAGCATCATAAAAGCCTTCCAAATCGAGCCCACGGGCATCCGTGGCTGTGGGTACCACGGAGTCGTCCGCCTGACTCTACATGAATGGCTCCAACGTGAAAGCCGTCCTGTTGCCCGAGTGGGAGCGAGATGTGCAAAATCATCCAGGACATGTCTTAATAACTACAAGCTAAGAGACAACATCTTCACGAAATAACCCCTTCGGAGGCATTACAGATACTTTTCTGAGTTCTGGATTCCCTTTTGTGTCTCCAAATAGATTCTGGGGGAGAAAAAAAACCAAAAAAAAAAAAAAAAGCCAAAAAAACAAAAACAGGCCACCATCACGGTTGTCACTGTTAATTAGCGTCTCCTGAGTGCTGCTTCCTGCCTGGGGAGCTCGCCAGTCGCTGCCAGACCCGACAGGGACTTGCAGAAAAGCCTCTTTTGCCCAGCGTGGCTCTCGCGCTCGTGCTCTTTAATGGAACCCTGGAGAAGGGCTCATCAGCGTCCCTCTGTAGGAGTCCAGGGCAATTTCGTATGCGGTGAGCACTTCACCTAAGCTAATCCCGGAGTGATGGAACCCCAGCTGGACATAACATTTTACAAAAACAACAAGGCAAAACAGAACAAAACCCAAGCGTGAGGTGAGCTATCAGACAGCTTATAACGTACAAGCAGTGACCACACTCCTGCCGGGCTATGTTTATAAATCCGTCCTGACTCAATGTCACTCGACACGTTCCTTATGATTGTTTCCCGTCCCTTTCTCAAATATTGTGTCGCGGCTCACCGGGAAAGGACTTTCGGCGGAAACCGGCATGCAAGTCTTCTCGGACCCTGCAGAGAGTTTTTAAAATTTATGGCTGTGATTATGGAAATTTTTTCCGCGGGTGTCTGTGGACTCAGTCCCATGCGGATGTGCCACACGGAGCTGTATTTTTTTACGAGCGGTGTTTGAAGGGCATCTACTGACTTTGTTCTCTCGATTCCGTTTTTCCCTCTCCCGGTCAATGGGATTCACCCCAGAGGTGGGTGTGGGGTGCGCGAGGCCGGCTGTGACCTTCCCGGGACCTGTCCAGCTGCACCGGGGAGCCCGGAGGCCCCATTCTCTCGAGTTTCAAGTCTGAGATGGTGGAGCAGGTGGCTGTGGGCGGACACGGTCCTTCCTGAAGATGACGTCAGCCTGGAGCCAGTAGACTTGGAAGAGACAGGAGACTTGGTCTTTACGGTTGTGGCCATGCAGGAATCTTCCTTGCTGAAGGTGATGTGGGGTGATGACGCCCCCTTCTAGTTAAGAGCATTGGCACCGGGCGTCCTCCCGCCAGCTGCCCGCAGCAGCTTGGAAAGCCGATGCCTGTCCGGGACGCAAAGCTCTTCCCAGGTCTTTGTGACGTTCAGTCCCGGTTTCCCCCCTTCCTACCCGATCCGTGATCAGCAAAAACAGACCGTTGCTCCCAGAAATCGAGTCCTTGCCGTGTGCTGGGCCCTGGGCCACGCCGGCCACCTGCATCATCACACTGAGTTCTCAGGGCCATCCCGCGAGGAAGGTGTCCTCCTACCCCCCTTTTCAGAGGTGCAGGCAAGCTGCATTCCCAGGAGGTGCCCGGGCTCCAACGCAGGGGGCCAGGTGCCACAGCCTGCGTTCGTCACTCCCCCGCCCCTAACCCACTCAAGTCTGGAATCTTCATCCCTGGGCGGATACAGCACAGCGGCCATGAGCAACTCCTCACTAGTCTTTCCTGGACGTGCCCTCTGATTCGGTGGAGACCAAGCCATTGTCAACCTCGGCGATAGCTGATTTGCTTCCACAGCTTTCTTGTTCATGAAATATGATTTGCAACCTCTTCCTATATTAAACCTGGAAAACAAATAAATTCTGCTTGTGGAATCTTAGAGCAACTACAGATTTTTTTTTTTTTTTTTTTTTTTTTTTTTTTTTTTTTTTTTTTTT
>NC_064807.1:3644340-3645787 GCF_023721935.1 Panthera uncia | reverse complement strand
TTTTTTTTTTTTTTTTTTTTTTTTTTTTTTTTTTTTTTGTAGAAGACTACTGAATATTGTTTTCTGGCAGAATGAAGGGCTGATCATTTCCCGAATGCTCAGTATCACCAGGAATTGACTAAAGAAGCGATTTCCCCAGTACCCTTGGAACATCAAAAATGCTGGGGCGTCTAGTAGTTCATTTGGTGATTTCACCTCAGGTCGTGATCTCGCAGTTGGTGAGTTCGAGCCCCGTGCCGGGCTCTGTGCTGACAGCTCGGAGCCTGGAGCCTGCTTCGGATTCTGTGCCTCCCTGTCTCTCGGCCCCTCCCCTGTTCATGCTGTCTCTCAATACTAAATAAATGTTTTAAAAAATTAAAAAAAAAAAAGAAAGCATTCGACATATCACTATTAGAAATACTTGCTGTTGGGGCACGTGGGTGGCTCAGTCGGTTAAGTGTCTGACTTCGGCTCAGGTCATGATCTCGTGTCCGTGAGTTCGAGCCCCGCGTCGGGCTCTGTGCTGACAGCTTGGAGCCTGGAGCCTGCTTCAGATTCTGTGTCTCCCTCTCTCTCTCTGCCCCTCCCTCACTTGTGTGCACTCTCTCTCTCTCTCTTTCTCTCAAAAGAATAAACAATACAAACATTTTAAAAATGCCGTCTGCCCAGTGATAGTAACGGCATAATTTTCACTTTCTCTACCTTCCTGATATAGAGGAATGAGAAGCTTTGTCAATGGTAGTTATTCACGCAAAGACTGGAATTCTTTCCTTTTAATCTCTGGGCTCTTGGTTTTGAGACCAAAAGTCAGAAATTAGTTTTGCCAAGTGGTTGGACCTGACTCTGCCTCTGCTTCTCCTTGGCTGTGCAGCCTTAGCAAAATCTTTCCGCCTCTCTGAGCTTGTTTCTTCAGCCATAAAAGGGAGACAAAAAGGCTTCACGCTGTGTGGTTGAAATGAATCAAAGGGTGATGGGCACACAGAATAACCAGCGCCGGCGTGTTAGCGATGGAGAGAGGCCGCTGTCCTCATTCGTGTCACGAGCTCGTGGGTTTATGCCTGGAGACCCTCACCCCCGGGCCCCAGTGCCCTCTGCACACGCCAACCGTTTTTCACTGGTCACTGCTGTGTGTGAGGCAGGGGACAGCTTGGCAGTGACAGATGGTTTGCTTTGCCCTCTGAGCTGTCAGGGAGACAGTGAGATGGAAAGGGACACACAGAGGGTGGGGGTGTGCTGCTCAGAGCCTGCAAACTAGTTCTGAGAAGGACAGAGGTATGCCCCTGGACTGTGTGGGGACGGTGGTCCCCTGCTCCTGGGGTGTGAGGGGCTCTCCTGCTCCTGGGGGGGCTCCCCTGTCCCGAGGCAGGGCTCTCCTGCTCCTGGTGGGGCTCCCCTGCTCCCAGAGGGGCTCCCCTGTCCCGAGGCAGGGCTCCCCTGCTCCTGGGGGGGCTCCCCTGCTCCTGGGAGG
>NC_064807.1:3541365-3644330 GCF_023721935.1 Panthera uncia | reverse complement strand
GGGGCTCCCCTGCTCCTGGTGGGGCTCCCCTGCTCCCAGAGGGGCTCCCCTGTTCCAAGGTGGGGCTCCCCTACTCCTGGTGGGGTTCCCCTGCTCCTGGGGGTGCTCCCCTGCTCCCGGGGGGACTCCCCTGTCCCTAGGTGGGGCTCCCCTGCTCCTGGTGAGGCTCCCCTGCTCCCAGAGGGGCAGAATGGACCGTACACAGAGCTATCAAAATAGCATGGACATTGGGTCAGCTGAGACGTTTCCACTGCCAACTCCCTCTATAACGTCAACTAACTGTTTTCAGGTCCTATTACTTGGGACTCAGAAGCCACGCCACATCAGGAGAATCGGTGGGCAGGTCGTGGCTGCAGGAGTTGAGCCAGGAGAGACCCATAGGGTCTCCGAGAGAATGAGGAGACCATGCGAAGGACTTAAGCAAAAGAATCTGAAGATCTGGGAGAAGTAGCTGTAGTTTTCAGAAAACAATATAATCAAAACCGGCCCAAGCAGTGAAATATCTAGAGATGCAGGAACTCCCCAGAAAATGCACCTTATCACACTTAAAGAGTGAGGGTCGTGGCTTCCAGAGGAAAGAACTGTTTTCTGATCAACCCAGTTGACTGAGTTTGCCAAATGACAACAATAAATCTGTCCCGCATGACAGAACAGTGAAATCTCACCTGAGCTTGTCAGAAAGAGAGAAACACGTGAAGACAATGGTGACATTTCTGAAGGGTGCCCTCAACCTGGCAATTCTCCCCAAAGTGATGAGTTTAATGTAATTCTAATAAAAATTCCAAGACTATTTTTATGGAAACTGACAAGCTCATTTTAAAGTTCACATGAAGGAGAAAATACAGGAGATCAGCTAAATAAATGACAGGAAAAAAATGAGGGGTCCCTGCTCAGCAGATAACATAACCCATCATGAAATATATAAAGAAATAAAAGTGCACGGGCACCTGGGTGGCTCAGTCGGTTAAGCGTCTGACTCTTGATTTCAGCTCAGGTCATGATCTTGTGGTTTGTGAGTTCGAGCCCCATGTAGGGCTCTGTGCTGACAGTGTGGAGCCTGCTTGGGATTCTCTCTCTCCCTCTCTCTGTCTTCCCCTCCTCCACTCATGCTCTCTCTCTCAAAAAATAAATACATGCTTTTAGTTATCCTTAATGGAGAGTGTGATGCTAGGGGACAGTGGAGACACACCCTCATGCCCTTTTAAGTTTTTGAATTTTTCATAACTTTAAACTTAACTTTAAACAAAGTAAAAATAATTTTATTTAAGTAAAAAAAAATTAGTTTCTTTGGGAATAGCAGAGGAAGTCCTACCCGGGACACCCAAGCTGCGGTGAACCCCGGGCAAGTCTGCAGAGACAAAGGGAAGGTCAGCTTTTACTAGGATTTAGGAGGAAACTGGGGAGGGCTGATTTGAACAAAAGTTCTTTGGTGAAGAGCAGGGGTGCAAGTTGTGGTGGTTTCTCATTGGCTCTGAGCGGTGGTGGGCACTGGGGCAGGGAGGGAGCATCATTCTCAAAAGCAAGACATAAATTTCCTATGTGAAAAATGTCCTCTCTTGTGGAAAGAATTCTTCCTTTCTTTCTTCCCTCTTTTGTACAGGTGCAGCCCGAGGTACGTGTGTGAGAGCGCCCCCTGCAGGGCTTACCAACTCCATTTTGAATGAGAGTGCCTTTATTTTCCCGATACCAAGATTTTTTGGTAAATGAACTTGGTTCATTTGTTGTTAATGAACTATGTAATTTTAAATGCTTTTTTAAAAAGGATTTTGGAGCTTTCGTGTGTTTTCTGTTTTATTCATTGGGTTTGCTATTACATTTGCTTCGTACTATGGAGGAAGGGAGTGTAAGTGCAAAGACTTTTCCCCAGATTGGAACTGTGTTCGAATCCCGTCCGCCTCATTTTGCAGTGTGGTGGAGTCCTGGGTGATTTTATCTCTTGCTGGCTCATCTTCCTCATCCGTAAAATGGGACTAATAATACTTTATGTGGCAGTCGAGAAGGCTAAATGAGATCCGATATGCCACGGGCTTAGGCTAGATCACTAAAGAAGCCCCTGGAGTTGTTGGAATGATCCATGCAAGGACCCGAAAGACTGGTGTGGCTGGAAGGTAGCGGAGTTTGCAGGGAAATGCCCAAAGACATATTTCAAGTTGTAAATTGATTCCTACAGGCGGTGAGAAGCACTGAAGTATTTCTACGCAATGGAAACCCTCCACCAGGTTGGTTCTCTCAAAAGATTCCCTTGGCAGATTAAAGTTCTGCATTATAATTGATGACATTTCATAGTTCAATTCTGTGTTTCATAATTAAATCCATTGCGTGCCATCTGCCAAAAGCCTTAGTGAATGGGTGATGGGGCACTGACACGGAAAAGAATCTACATTTTTGAAAGGCTGCTAAGTATTACCGTGATAATCTTTGCTCCCAGGACCGCATCTTGTGACTCGCTCAGTTACTTCAGAAGAGCTGAGTTTTGCAGCCCCCCTGAGCGCTGTCAGTGGCCCCTGGTCATAAGCAGGGACACCACATTTATGTGCCGGGTCAGCTCCAGGTCGGCTGCTGGGAAAGAAACAAGCAGGCCGCAAATGTCCCAGGAATTCACGTTGCGGATACTTAGTCTGTAAATTGTATCTTCACCTTGTACTTTGTTATTCTACTTTTGGTTTGTTACTCTTACGATCAGTTGATTATCTGAAGGAGCATCTTATTCAAATATGCCAGATACACTTGCGTAAATAGTTAGATACGCAAGCACAGACATAGGTTTCTGAACAGATATTATAATAGGTTGTAATGAAATCGCTTTGCATTTCCAAAAGGGTTGTAAAAAATTACATGTTCACGGTTTGGTCAGTAAATGGTTTTAAATTCTCTGTATGGTTGGACCGTGGCAACATTACCAACCTGTCTCATTTTCATTTGCTCTAAATAAACACGTGTAAGTCCTGAGACATGGAAGGTATGATAGAAGGCTGTTTGCTCGAAGTGACTTTTGTTCCCTCCGCCTTTGACATTTTAATCTTTCCAAAACGTCTGTGGGATAGGCACAGGAAAACAACTCCCTTTTATAATCCTAGGGAGAGAGAAAAATGTCCTGAACAAAATCTTGATGTCATGGGTATTTGCCCACAGAATGTAAACACAGAGATATTAAAGTTACTATTGAACAAAGAGAACAGATGCAGGGAGGTATGAGTGCTTTGCTCATAGTTTTGACGCTAAGATACAAGAAAGGCAGACTCTCTGTCTCTCTCTGTCTCTCTCTGTGTTTCTCTCTCTCTCTCTCTCTCTCTCTCTATATATATATATATATATATACATCACAGAGTATTCTATTAAATGCTCAAAAATACACTTACCAGTTGTAAGAGAAGGGAATAGATTGTAAGGCCTATAATTCATACATTTATGTTAGATGGCACAAATACTTAGTCTTGAATCAGTATTAGAAATATCCTTTTTAAGATTCAAAGCTCTGCTCTTGTGAAACACATCATGGCTTTATGGGTGCCATGTTTACAGAGATTTCTGGTTACGTAGAGGCCTGGGAAAAGAGATTGTTTTTGCCCAGGCAAGAACGCAGACACGGCCTTAGTTTAAATTTTGAAATCAAACGATATGCAAAGCAGTCTGAGTTCAGTCATTGGACCTTTGCCTCCGTTGAAGTATGAGTGTGTCATGTGCCGTGAACATTATTGACCAGTGGTAGATTAAGTGATTAAAAATTTTTTTTAATGTTTATTTTATTTTTGAGAGAGAGAGAGAGAGACAGAGCACGAGCGGGGGAGAGGCAGAGAGAGGGGGAGACAGAATCTGAAGCAGGCTCCAGGATCCCAGCTGTCAGCACAGAGCCCGACGTGGGGCTCGAACCCACGAACCGTGAGATCGTGACCTGAGCCGAAGACGGATGCTTAACTGACTGAGCCCCCCAGGCGCCCCTAGATTAAGTGATTTTTTTAAAGTGTTCATTATAATTTCTGAGTTTTTTATATTGTTAATCGTATTATTAATGCACCTTAATCAGAGACATTTCAATATCTAATGGAATATTTGTTAGTTTATATGGAATGTGTAGAATTTCAAATGGCACATGGCCACCCCAGTAGTCCTTACCGCTCCCCCTTTTCTGCCACCAACCCGCCGAGAGGAGCCGCTTCAAACACCATGGAGGGGTTTGCCTGCTTTTAGATGTTATATCACCTGGTTTTTAAAGCCTCTGCTTTGGGAAAGGGGCCGAGTGCTGGAAGGAGAGGCCGTGCTGTGGCTCTGGACTCAAGTCCAGGGTCAGATGGGGGCCCACGGGCGTCTTGTCACAGTAAGTACGTGCCTGTCCCCATCCCCTTAGGAACCTGGAGAGTCCTCAGGGCCGCCAACTGCGTTAGTGAGGAAGGTGTCCTGGCCAACCTCCCGGCAGCGGTAAGGTAAGCGAGGGGACTCTGGGGGCCCTGTGCTTTGTCCTGAGACAAGAGCGGAGACTGAGAGCAGAGGAGCAGACCGCGCGGGACATTCTGCCCGTCGCCCTCAGCACATCCACTCGCCCTGTCTCCATCCTGCTCCGTGTCCCGGAGCCCACGGTACAAACCCCGTCAACAGGGTCCCTGTCCTCCGCTTCCCGAGTGTGTTCGCCTGGTGGGAAGGGCTGACGGGAGGCGGGGGGAAGGAGAGGGAAAGCAGGGAACTGACTCCCCCAGAAACTTCTCTGAAGAGCTGCGGTTAAAGGAAAAAGGATTCTGCCATTTGTGGAGACGGGAAGGGAGACTTTTTATCCGGGACCATCGAGGTGGGTGCCGGGAGCCCTGTGATGCGAGCGGCAGGGAGAGACCCGACTCAACCCCAAGTGCAGCAGGAAGGAGCGGGAATTATAGCCAAGGAGCGGCCTGGGGGTCCGGGGAAGGGGTATGACTCAAGAGCGGGCACCGAGGGTGGGGCATCCGACCCGTCTACAGCCTGGCCAAGCACAGGGTCCTGGTCAGTGACCCCTGGGGGTCTCTCGTCCGGCCACTTACTGCTCTCTGCCCTTGCCCCCGAGGCCTGCGATTCTGGGGGGGGGGGGCTCCCCTCTACTGCACAGCCCTTGACTTTGGCTCCACTTTGTAATTAGGACCCCGTAAGTTCTCCGCGGTGAGTGACCCATCTGGTTCTGTTCCCTGCTCTACCCCTCCGGCCCCAGCTCCGCCAGGCTGCCGCTTCCCTTGCTTGAATATGCATCGTACTCTGTATTTCTTCTGACCTGCAACCGTGTCCCCGTCCCTTGCCCCGTCACCTTCTTTTCACCACCCAGACCTCCTCGAAATTAGTTTTCTAACCAGGCTTGGCCCCCAATATCACATTTTACCGTCTCCTTAGCTCTGGCCACAGTCTGAAATTACATTGTTTAGGTTATGTGTTCACTGTATCATTTAGGGTTCCGCTGTAGACGACAAACAAAGCTCGCCTGACCATTTTTAAGCAATTTTTTTTTTCTTTTTTCTGGCTCTGTATGCTTTGGTTTACAGGATCTCAGGCTTCGGAACCAGAGGTGTGGCTGGTCCACAGCCAGAAGAAACCCACCTGCTCAGCCACAATGTGATGCTACTAGAGTGAAGAGGTATAAGGAATTCTAAGAAGAACCACTACAAAATCCAAGGACAGACTCTACGACCTCCACACGACCAACAGACAGACCCACAGGTACACGTGCTCCTACACAAAACACCGCGAAAATAGCAAGGGTAGGGCACAGAGCAAAAGACAGACAAAGGAAGCTTAAGACCGCACGATAGACGCCGTCACATCGGGTAACACGGTTAGTGCCTCGGGCCGCTGGCCAGCCAGAGACCGACAAGGACTCCCTTGCTCTCTCTCCTCTCTCCTCTGTGAAACTCGGTCTTTCTCTTGAGTCGATCTGGGCGTTCTACATTTTGCTAGAAGGTCACTTCTTTCCTCCAAGAACTTAAATGTGTTGCGTGAGGTTGCCTGTAGAATTCCCCGATGGTTCCACGGATCACCTTCCTGCCAGGTCAGGCCCCTGCGTCACCCCTAGTCTTGTACATTCTTTGCTAACTCGCCTTGGTCTGAATCGGGGGCCGGTAGAGTTAGTCTTTCCTGTCTGACTTTATAACTTCTTTTCTTTTTCTAGGTGCGATTTTCCTGTTTTACCCCATCGATGTAACATGCATTTGGTCTTAAGCTTTCTGGTTTTCTATCTTTTGCTCCGTGCCCTACCTTTGCTATTTTCGAGTTGTTCGATGTGGGAACATGTGTACGTGTGGGTCTGTCTGTTAGTAATGTCATAGATTCTGTTTTTGGTTTCTGTAGTGGTTCTTTTTATAATTCTCTGTGTCACACTTAGCCCTCCGCGTCTGAATTTAGCATGCTTGCCTTGCATCTGTGGACTCCATTATGACTAAGAGAAAATTACCACCCTCCTGCTTCCTCTCTCTTCCCTCCACCTCCAGACTTTTCTGGGTTTGATTCTTATTTTTAGTCCTTCTGGTGGTTCCCTTCACAGCAACCAGCGACACTCAGAGGTTCCTCCTCTTGGTTTCCCCACTCGGTGCTGTGACAGAGGAGGAAACGACAGCTTCCATCGTCTTCCTCCTGCCCTGATCCCTGTTGGCTTTAGAATTGCTTTCGCTTGCTTGAGGTTCATAACAAGGGCCTCCTGGAACCCAGCTGCCTTCCGAACCAGTCTTGGTTTTCTGTTCCAGTGTCTTCCTCTTTCTATCCCTCCTTTTCCGGCACTTTCTTCCTCCCTGGACCATCCGGACTGGAGCGTCTTTTGCAAACCACAGGCAGTGATAACACACTCCTGGACTGTTACCCGTTTGAGCTGTTTCACCTCACGACTTGCACCCAAGTCACGGCTGGCCTGCACATGGCGTCCTGGGTCCCCGTTTCTTCCCTGCACCTGTAACACGTGATACGCCATTTGGGGTTTTCAGGGCGGGGGGACAAGGCCAGGCTGCTGTCTTGCCCCTGACCTTGTCAATCATCTGATTTGCCCCGTGGAGATGTCTGGAGAATGGCTGTTTCATAACAGATTTGAAAACTTAACGGTGCCCGGTGTCTTAGTAGATCATTTTGCACCCGTCCGCGAGGGTCACGTTTTGTGACCGGGTTTGTGGACGCTCTGGCTCGGGTGCAGGAAAGAGCTGGTGTCTCGCATCGCCACACGCACGGCCTCTTCCCTCTGACGTGGCCACTGCGTGTGGACGCCCTCGGTCTGAGTCTGGCACGTGCCTGCCATGCCCCCGCATCGGGGCCCCTCCACTGCGTCCCTTTGGCACGCGTGGACAAGCACCTGAACTTTCTCTGTGCGCAGGTGACCCGGCTGTGCCGCTCATCTCCTCTGTCTCTTGCTGTTCCGTTTGTGAAGTTTGCACCGAGGATGTTTTAAAACAAAATTCTGATGTGAGCCGGGCCTTTTCTCCTAGAATAGATCTTTACACGTGCAATTTCACATTAGATTTCTACCTTCTTCCTTTCTTTGTTCTTTTTTTTTCTTTTTAAAAAATTACCTAACAATCCATTTATTTATGTTGTACTGTATCTGTGTAAAGACCAAATGATTATTATTTCTTTTCCGTATTGCTTGTGCTTAACGTGGGCAGTTGTGTGGATCACGTTTCTGTCCGGACACAATGCAGATGGGTGCTCTTTGACACCTGCCCCAAGCTCCTGGGACCTGGTCCTGTGTCTCATGGGGCTGGGGCTTCTCTGAGGTCTTACTGGGCTCCCTGTGGGCTTTCTGCATCAGGATGGCAGTGTGGACGGCCTGGGCTGTGTTGGCTTTCCGGTTTCTTTCAGCCTGTCAGGGTGTGGGAGGCCCTTCAGGGCTGTCTCCGGGTCTGGGGTTCCTCTGCCTTCTGATTGTTCCTCCTCCCCGACTCTGGAGATCTTTGGGGACAGAGGGGCCCCCAGCTTGTTTCCCACCCCGGTCCTCCTGTCTCTGTATAGCATGGGCTCAGACCTGCCCGGAGCAGACCACTGAGAAGCCACAGGAAACCAGGTTTGGGGCCCCTGAGGGGAGTCCACAAGGTAGAGGGGCTTCACTTGGTTGACTTCTGGCCCTCTCCCCCGATTTTCCTCTTAGATGGTTTTCCTGTATGTGTTCTCTTGGGCCAATGGCCACTTAATTTTTGGAATGAATTCCCTCTGCTTTGTGACCTCCCTGCTTTGACTCCTTTGCTCTGGGGAAAACGGCAATGACTCCGAGTTTTCCCTTGGAGACATTTTCTAGAGGTTTCTCCGCCCTGTCGGAAGCACATCTGTTCGGTCTTTCTCCAAGGTGGAGTTACTCTGCCATTCACCAAAGGATATGTTAACAGATGTGCAAGTAGCTTTTAAAACATGAAAACAAACGGGCGCTTGGGTGGCTCGGTCGGTTGAGTGTCTGACTCTTGATCTCGGCTCAGGTCATGATCCCAGGGTCTTGGGAAGGAGCCCTGTGTTACACTCTCACTGAGAGTGGAGCCTGTTTGAGATTCTCTCTCTCCCTCTGACCCTCTCCACTGCTCGTGCTCTCAATCTCTCTCTCCAAAATAAAATTTAAAAAAGAAAAAAGTAAAAAATAAGGTTGGAAGGAGAGAAGAGAGGTTTTTCTTCGGGGGAGTTTGTTAAATGTGGAAACCATTATGTTGCCATCTTGGTTTTTCCTTCTGCGGGCAAAGTATGACAAAGCAGCCGTGGTCCATTGGGTGACTCTCAACCCAGCAATGGTTCGGATGGTGCCTACCTATTTCTCAGGATTTCATTACTGGGAGGCCCCAGGCATCCTCCTTCAGGCCCAGCCTCCAATGATGACAAGTATCTCACTCATCACCATCAGTTAGATTGGCAATGAATCTGGGACTGTGTTTCCAAGCAAGTTACTACACTATTTCTTGAAAATATTTGCAGATGAATTGTGCGCCTTTTTATAAAATGTATTTACGTGTCAGACCTATTGACACAGGGTTTAGCCCGATGCTTGAACATGCTGAGTTTTCGAACCAACTCCGTGAAGACCATTTGCTGTATTGTTTGTAAGTACCCGCGTCTGTGACAGACGACAGGTGCCCAGTGGTAGGGACGGACTTCACACGGGACACCGGACACGGCGAAGGCACAGCATACACCAGAGTAGATGTCGATAGAAAGGGAGGGCTGGATGAACTCGTCACCGCTAAACATGCAAGGTGCACGCGGCACTACGTGTGATCGAGGACGTACACCGGCCACTCGTTGGTGACACCCCTCCTGCCCCCAGGGGTCCTTTGCAGGGAACACAGATTGCAGAGCAGCTCGCTTACCTACGTGGGGGTGCGGCTATGTCCAGGCGTTCTTGTCCCCGCACCTCCCCAGTGGGGCCAGTGTGAGCTTTGGCTCTAGGAACCTTCCATCTGTTGGGTCTCTGGCTCCAACCTCGACTCCCTGTTACCACACCTTGTGTCCGAGGAGGCTGATGCTGGGGACAGACAGGGAGGGAGACAGAAACATATGGTTCTTGCAAACCCAAGTGCAGCAAGTGTGCCCCCCCCCACCCACCCAACTGGATCTCCACCCTCCCGTGTTTCCCTGCCCTGTCTCACTCCCCTGCACCTCCCTGTATGATTCCCATGTGCGTTGAGCACTGTAATTTGGTCTGTGAGTCTTTTCTTTTGGGACCTCCAAGAAAGCTGCCCAGTGGTCTGCTCTGGGCTGCCGTGGGAATGTCCACCCATGTAATTTCTTGCCCGGCAAACCGAGCATCTTCTCTGGGCTTTTCAAACATGCCTGATGAAACAATTCTATTTCTACGGAGCCTCAATGCATCGATGACTGTTGACTAGAATCTCTCTCTCTCTCCCTGGGAGCAGACATTCTGTTTTTAGTTCAGAAGGTATGTATGGAGCTTGCCACGTGGCCGGGGCGTGGTGCTGGATTCTGGAAATGAACGTAGCCGATTTCCCAGAGATTATGGTCAAATGGTGGAGAAAAAGAAGGCCTTTCCATCACGCTTCGAAGAAACTCCAACCCTCTGGGGTAATATGGCCCCACCTCCTCAGACCCCAGCTCCTCCTGCTCTGTGCCCTGCCCCACATGCTCCCCTCCCCTCCCCCACTTGCTTCCTGCCCAGCGTCCTGCCCCAGGTGCTAGACCTGGGATGCTTGGATGCTCGTAGAGCCCACACTTGGATCCTTCAGGTGGCGGGTCGAATGAATCCACTCAAGAAGTCACCTCCTGATCATGGCAGACAAGACGGGCCAGTTGGGTCTTCCCTTTCTCCATTCACCCACTTGTCTTTCTTCACGGAAATGTTATTTTCCTAAATGAAGGTGCTGCTTCACCCTCTTACTTGTTTCTGTTCTCCACAATGTACCTAACCTTGTGTTGAGCAGGCACGTTGTCTTGCTTCTTGCACCCACCCCCCACCCCCAGCATGGGCATGACCGCCAAGACCAGGCCCCCTGACGTCTACTTGATAAGGGAATAAATGACCGAACAAATAACGGTGTCACTTAGAAATGCATGTGGCTGCAAGTTCCAGAGAACACAGAGACGGAAACAAATGAGGGTCTGTTTATTCCGTCATGTAATAAAAGTTCAGAGACAGGTCTCTGTGGAGCCCCACAAGTGGCCGGAAGATATAACTTTGTGCAGCCTTTCTCTCGGGGTCTCCATGTGCCCACGTCTCTGTCTCCACACGACCAGCCACTGCAGAGTCCTTGGCCCAGCATGGCAGCTTGCCGGGAGCTTCCCGGTTCTTTGGGCTGAACTCAGGGACTCTGGGAAGTCCCAGCACTTAGAGGACACCGATTTGGGCATGAGAAGACAGGACCCGAGGAGTGGGAAGGGTTGGTCCAGTCCTTTTCTGCGTTGAAAGAGCATAACTGATGGGGGTGCAAGTCTTAACATTTATCTTCCAGAACGAATTCTTCTCCTGCCTTTGATGAAAACTTGGGCAGGCCCACAGACTTGCTCTTTCTGGGGTGCCATGGGATCCTCTGATCAATGACTGAGCTGCAGGAACATGGAACCCAAACATCGAATGTCTGCTGCTGACCAGCCGGTCCTCGTTCCGGGAAAGGAGGCCGGGCCCCTCCTCTCAGTGCTATTTCAGAGCCTCGGCCTCTCCTTGGGGACGAGGAGGAGGAAAGGGTGTGGGGAGAGTGTCACTTCACCGGTCCCGTCTTGATCTGGCCTCAGGCTCGCTGTGTCTGCAAATTTTGTCCCTAAAGAGTGTTTTTAATGGTCCTTCAAAGTGGCCTGTTGGCTGCCTAACAAAACACCCAGAGGAGAATGGCTTACACTAGGCATGATTTGACGATACGTCATGATTTTGTGGGTCAGGAATGTGGGTTGTCCTCAGCTTGGTGGCGTGGACCGGGGCTCTCAATCCCAGGTGACCTCTGCACACGATGAAGCTCATGTCCACTCCTCCCCTGTCCCGAGGCCCCTGCGATCTCTCTCTGCTGAGATCCGCCTGCCGCCCAGCTGTCCTCACGGCCGACCCAGGACCCCAGCTGGCTCTCTCTTCCACCATATAGAGCACCCGGTCTGGAGGCAACACGCATGCTCCCTCTGCGCTGACAGTTTCCCTGATGCAGCCACCTGCCACCCCCTCAAGATCTCCTCTGACGCTGTCCCCAGGCTGCAGTCAGACACGCGCCGCAAGACCTCCTTGTGTTAGAGCGAGCAGTAAACCCTGGCCCCAGCCCGGGGCAGGAGAAGGGGAGGCCTCAGCCTGGGTCTGAATCCCTCCCTCAGCGCCCCTTGTCTCCTTGTCCACCCTCCGGCCACCTTCGCAGGCGGAAGCGGTCAGCCCAGGCTGGAAAACGTTTCCAAACGTTTGAAGATTCTCGTTCAGCTTCTATTAGTGCTTTTTTTGTTTGTTTTTTTAAATTATGTGCACGGTGGCTTCAATACAATTGGAGCTACTCGGAAAA
Source organism: Panthera uncia (assembly GCF_023721935.1). Lineage (NCBI taxonomy): Eukaryota > Metazoa > Chordata > Mammalia > Carnivora > Felidae > Panthera > Panthera uncia. The sequence goes on along the minus strand of NC_064807.1, from coordinate 3,632,442 downwards.
GGGGTAGCTTTGCTTGGCAGGGATGCTTTGGATGATGTAGGGATGTGTGGGCTACAGAACGGATGCATCACACTCCTTATAGGATTCCTTAGCACACAGCATGGATACGACACCATGCACCCTCCACACGTCGACACTGCAGTGTGTTTACGATTCAGCCCTTGCAGCGAGTTGTGCCCGGGCTTGTGACCCGGGATCCCACCGATGATTTCATCCCCTGTCCCATCTTCCTCACCTGCAAAACCGGAAAAGTAACGCGTGCTTCACGTGGATGAAGGAAGACGTGTGCCCGGCATTATGGGCCGGACCCCCTCTCCTAAGGTTGGCAACGGTAATGCACAGCAGTCGTATTGGATGGACTTTGCACGCACCGTCAGTGAGAAGCCGCTATGAGCTCTCTCTCTCTCTGAAAATCGTCTCGCTTCAATCACTGCGATCGGTCAACCCCCCCCCCCCCCCGGGGTCTCACGTGAGACCTCGTGGTCAGTGCCATCACCGGGCAGAATTTAATTGGCGTTTGGGGTTGAGTGGCCCAATCCACCCATCCGACTCATTCCGTTTATATTTTAACTTTGTCGTCTTGAGAACGGAGAGCTTTCAGCAGAAGCTGGTGTTGCGGGAAAGGACGCCGTTTCTGAATATTAAAAGAGCAATTAGCAAAATACAGTTCGACCTGCTTAATTTTCCAAACCTTACGGCCAAAAAAGAAAAAAAAAATCATGATTCTGCAATATTGATGTGACTCATCACCGGTTCGCAAACACAAGGATACAAGGAGGCAGTCAAGGCTCGTGCCATTAAAATAGCAGTGACTGTGCCTCCAGTGGCTTTGGGTCCATCCGGGAGCACATACCGGACTCACAAAATGTGAAACCACCTTGTAGTGTGGACATAACTGCCCCACATCACAGGGCAAAGCAGCTGGCCGCGGGGGAGGGAGGGTCTCAGCGTCCTTCCTTCAAGGGGAGACTGGGCTGCAAAACATCCGTGAGATCAGGTTATAAGTCCTTCGTTTATTTACCATTTTCATTCAGCTGTTTGTGTGCTCATGCAGGCAAACGTGATCGACACCAGCAGGGACCAGGGGTCAAGTCTTGGCTCTGAGGTAGACAGACGTGACCTTTATCCCAGCTGTGTAGCTGCACGTAATTGCCATTAGATGCCTCCGTTTCCCTTTCTGTCAAGTGGGCGCTAATTACCCCCGGTGTTGCCTTCGGGATTGCACGATATCAGTGATGCTCCTGAGGCAGAACCACCTCGGACGCAAAATTTGGCAACTTGCCGAGCACTTAGAGAGCAAGGAGTGGGTTTCTAGATACCCTGAAACGTCTGGAATTTTCAAGGTCTACACTATGTATTTCTGTACCCCAGGAAACCAGGCCGTGTCCCAGATTACTCTTGAACGTTCCAGTGAAGACAACGGAACAGAAAAACTCGTCTGGGGCGGGAAGTCTCATTTTATGTGCAGGTACAAGGTTTCTGCCCACATCTCTCTATTGGGTGCTTTACTGAGAGTTGTTCCTGGGTTTGGAAAAACATGCTGCCGTCGAGAATTTTCTCCTGGTTTGAGTCACCAGGAAAGCAGACTGCGTTAGTCCACGATTGTACGTGGTATTTACGGTGATACTACAAACACACAAAAACTCCACCCTTATCTAAAAATGTGAAACATGAAGATACAATGCCAAAGAACGTTCGGTTAAATATTTAATATTGATTTTATGTTAATATTTGCTTTGCCAAAGTAGAGCAAAACCCAGTTAGGCAAATATTTTCCAAAACATGCACCAATAGAGTTGTCAAAAATACATCACATTGTCAACATGTAAAGGGATGATTTGGAGAATGTAATTGAAATTGTAGCTGGAGGCATTTTTTGATCAGAAGGGGAATGATTTCATCGCTTCCCAGTTTCCTGGCACATTAATTCAAACTATGGCAAACTATATAACATTAGTCCAAATTAATCTTATTAGCAGTATGACTGATTACGTTTTTAAAATTGTTTAAAGTTTATTTATTTTGAGAGACAGAGAGAGCAGAGGAGGGGCAGAGAGAGAGGGAGACACAGAATCCCAGGCAGGACTCGAACTCCCAAACGGTGAGATCATGACCCGAGCTGAAACCAAGAGTCGGACGCTTAACCGACTGAGCCCCCCAGATGCCCCACAGTATGACTGATTATTATTACAGAAGTGGAAATAAACCTGAAAGAAGTAATTTTCCACCAAGTCAGTTACCATGTCCGAGAAAACTGCTCCAAGGTCAAGTGTAGGGAATTTTCATTACCAGTGAGCGGACACATCCCATGGGGAATGAAGCTATGCTTTCCCATTAGTTAACTTTGTAAGGAATGAAACGTTGAGGAGGCAATGTTATTTTCAAAATTGCTGACAACTGAGAGAAGGAAATTTCTGATACCCGAGACCCTTAGTATTTATCAAAATAGTCCATTTCTCTCTGAGGAGGCTTCGGCTGCAGAAGGGCACAGATGTCATGGCGACCGGGCAGGGGTAGGGAGGGCCAGCTGTTCTAGCACGTGGCCCACCAAGACACCTCAGGGCCAAGATCACCTGAAGGGTCATGGACTGGCCTCCTGGTCGGGACTCTAAGGGCGTGAAAAATGCTCAGTACACTCGATGACCTCTGATCGCCCCCTGAACTGTGGTGTGTGTAGACGAGTGTGCAGTTCTCGTTCTGTACAGCAAAGGAAGTACTCTCTTTTTATTTCGTTTTATTTTATTTTATTTTATTTTATTTTTTAACGTTTATTTATTCTTGAGGGAGAGAGAGAGACAGAGCACGAGTGAGGGAAGGACAGAGAGAGGGAGACACAGAATCCGAAGCAGGCTGTAGGCACAGAGCCTGACGCGGGGCTCGAACCTGTGAACCAAGAGATCACAACCCCAGCCGAAGTTGGAAGCTTGACCGACTGAGCCAACCCAGGTGCCCCGGAAGTACTCTCCCTTTAAAACAAAGATCTTGTCCACTTGCTGATGTTATTGAATAACTTGTAATTTTCATTTTTTAAAAAACTATACATCGAAACGGAAATATTGAGAAAATACACAACATATGTTTCAGACATCATTAAAAATGCTACGTGGGTTCTTTCTAAGCTGTAAGGAAATGAGATCAATTTTATTGTGGTAGAATTGTGGTAGAATTATCGTGGTATTTATTATTAAGTATAGATCATTTAAACATAATCTCGGTCACTGAGCATTACAGATGGATACATGTAAAGGTCCTGTTTTGGAAACACGTTGCTCCTAGTTAGATATTATGTAAAATGTACAAAGAATGGATTTAAAGATCTTGATCAATGTACTTACCAGACCACATTACTCATATATTTAAAATGAACATGTAAAACATTTGCTGGAAGTTAAAGAGGTTAAAAACTAAAAGTGACTTTGAGACCAAAATATCGCTTAATTGGTATAGTTAGAAAAGGTTTTGTATTTAAGGTTTTCCCACCCACCCATTTGGAAAGAAACGAAATTACTAATTTAGCCCTGTTTCTAACTCTGCATTTTGCTAAAAATGGTTTTGGTGCAGCAGGGTGGCTGCTAAAAAAAGCACGGGAGCCAAGTGCAATGTGTAAGAGAAGGAGTCTGACAGTCGGGGAACCAGCCGGATCGAGTGGAAGGGAATGGATGAAGCCCAGGGGCCCCGGTGGAGCCCATCAGCACAGCTTGCCTCTCAGGGGTCTCCCATCGCTTGTCTTCTACATATAAAACAGGCACACACACACTTTTGTGTAGCACCATGGTAGGAAACCCATCTTATGGGAAGTGCACAGTGCATCAGTTTGGAGGGTCAATTCATCCATCTGTAACTGCCTCGGCTTATTACCTCACTTCAGTTAAAGAGTCTTTCCTTCTGGGGGCGCCTAGTTGGCTCGGTCGATTAAACCTCTGACTTCAGTTCAGGTCACGATCTCACAGTTTGTGGGTTCGAGCCCCACGTCGGGCTCTGGGCTGACACCTCAGAGCCTGGAACCTGCTTCCGAGTCTGTGTCTCCCTCTCTCTCTTCCCCTACCCCGCTCCCTCTCTCTCTCTCTCTGTCTCTCAAAAAAAATTTTTTTTAAATATTTTAAAAAAAGTCTTTCCTTCTTTCTTTTATTGCACTCAATCCATCCTGCAGTTACTACCCCAATTATCAAACTTTATTTTATTTTATTATTTTTAAATATTTTTATTTATATTTAAGGAAGAGAGAGAGATAGCATGAGCAGGGGAGGGGCAGAGAGACAGGGAGACACAGAATCAGAAGCAGACTCCAGGCTCTGAGCTGACAGCACAGAGTCTGACGAGGGGCTTGAACCCACGAACCGTGAGATCATGACCTGAGCCGAGGTCGGACGCTTAGCCGACTGAGCCACCCAGGTGCCCCATCAGACTTTATTTTAATCTCTACCTTTTCCTCTGCATTTTCATTACCCCATGCCTCTTATTACAATGGCCCCTGAGTGTCCTTCTTCTCTTAAACCCACATTTATTCATTAAAAATAAGTGTAGGCATTTGTCTACTTAATTATGCCCTCCAGACACAGGACAGCTGTGTCTGAACATATGCCTATTGAAATACGTCCTATATAATTTTAACTTAATTTCCATTTGTATCTCCCTTATATCCCAACTCAGAGTAATCACATGAATTTGACATTTTATTTGTTTCACACTGTTAGATATTAGCAAATTCGTATACTTCAACCAAGTACTATTATGGCATCATATCGGTTTTATTTTTTTTAGCAATTATGTGGGTGCAGAATTAGAGTTCCAAGACTACCCTCACTTCTGATACCACCGGTAGAGTTCAGGGGTCCCCCAGACCACTCTCAGGTTCACCAGTTTACTGGGAGGACTCACAGAACCCACTGAAAGCTGTTATACTCACTGTTACAGGTTTTTTGGCTGTGTGTGTGTGTGTGTGTGTGTGTATGTGTGTGTGTGTGTTTTACAGCAAAAGTATACAGATTAGCATCAGCCAGTGAAAGAGCCACATGGGGCGGGGTCCAGGGGAGATATACACATGTAATTTCCCATTGTCCCCTCTATGGAAGGGTGGACAACTCGAACCGCCCCTACGGTGGCATTGTGGCAAGGTGTGTGCGGTACAGCCAATGGGGGAAACTCATCTGAGCTTGGAGTCCAGGATTTTTACTGGGGACAGTCACTGAGACATGCCTGACGCCTGTATGACTCTTGCCCTGGAGAGCATTTTGTTAAGCTCGGGTGCAGCTCTAAGTCTCCTGGTAAATAAAGACACTCTCACCAAGCAGGACATCCCCGGGGCTTAGAGCTTCTGTCCCAGAAGCTGAGGGCAAACTCCAGACCATTGTTTAGGCAAGCTGTTTCTTTACCACACAATAGGATGCAGACATTTCAGTTCAGCACAACAGTAAAGGGAACATCAAGCATGTTTATTATGCAAAGATAGCGTTGGTCTTGGGACGGGAGGGAGAAGCAGTGGGCAGAGGGGGTGCAGGGGATTATCACTGGCATGCCAGTCCTTGAGTCCTTGCTTACGGTGGCTGTGCTCCCCGCTTTCTCATCTCAGCCTCTCTCAAATTAATTGGTTTTGCGTGGCCTGGAGTTCACACCATGGAACCGTCAAAGTTCCATCCTGAAACCTCACACGCGCACTGACTGATATCTAAGTACTCGCTAAGCTCCCGGTTTAATCTTTCCCTCAATACAGAGAAATAACGAGTGTGCTCGCCTGAAGCATGGTGCTGGAGCCTTTCTTTTGCGGGGTCAGGAGCAAGTGTTTTCTGTGCAGATGTCCTAAGTTTCAGAGCGACAGCAGGAATAAATTTTATTCTTAATATAGATGATGGGCAACTTTATTCCCGCTTTATTTTTAGAAGTAAGCTCTATGCCCAGCGTGGGGCTCGAACTCATGACCCCGAGATCAAGAGCCGCATGTCCCACAGACACAGCCAGCCGGGTGCCCCCAGCAGCAACAAATTTAAGATTATTAGTGATCACCATTTAGACTCGCTAGAATACACTGGATCCCATGAACTATCTGCCCAAGCCTAATGCATCTGTAGCGACTTGATTCTGCTACTCCAGAAAACATGAAATGGGTCTAACTCCATCAAATCTAGCACGGATACAGTGTACAACGTGCACATGTTTGTAAGACAGCTGATGCTACGACTTATTATTTCTGGGTTGTCATATGTTGAGCTGTTATTTTTTTTTAATTTTGCAAATGTTTTATAATAAATACGTATTGCTTCTAGAATTAAAAAAAATAAGAACTGCCATTTTGCAAGAGAGACAGAGACATATTTAACTTGGTGGAAATGAGACCTCCCCCTAAACTGGGGCTTGGTTCCACAATTCATGTAGAATTCTGGAAAGTGCCAGAAGACATACTTTTTTTAAGTCTATTTATTTATTCTGAGAGAGAGAGAGAGAGAGAGAGAAAGAGAATGCACGGGTGGGGGAGGTTTAGAGAGAGGGAGAGAGAGAATTCCAAGCAGGCTCTGTGCTGACAGCATGGATCCCGACATGGGGCACGATCTCACAAATCGTGAGACCGTGACCTGAGCGGAAACCATGAGTCGGACGCTTAACGGACCAAGCCACCTGGGAGCCCCTCTTTTGTTTACTTAAAGCATGTACTTCTCAGGTTTGTTCGCTGAAATATTTGAAAAGACAAGTCAGGCCAGTGGCAAAATGTGCCTGTCCCCCCTACAGGGAACCAGACTTCCTGGAGAAATAGGCAAGAAATGTCCAAATGTGTACAACTTTCCACTCGGGGCTTGGGCAGGAAGGGTTCAATATGAACGTGGGGCATCATGTTCTGCCAGAAAACAAGCTCCCAAAGACAAACTGACCCCAGATACAGGTGCTAACTTGGTGGGATTCTTGCTGCTAAATACAGCACACCTTGGCCAAGAGAAAGACTATGGTGGCCATGGATTGACAAGTTGGCCGTGTGTAAAATCTGGGGTAACTTCCGGTCTCAGCTCCAATATTTAAGGAGCCTGGACATTATGATTCCCATGGTTACAATGAGAAAAGCCAGACACTAAAAGTCACAGCTTCTTTGGGACCTTTCAGAGAACCAAGGTTGCAGGCCAGGCTACATCCTGAAATTACAGAGACAAACACATCTGGAAAGATAACTGCAGCCGAGACCTGCTTATCTAGAGCAGAACGTGCCAGAACTACAAACAGCTGGGAACACTGATGCGGAAATTTTGACCAATCCCTGGAGGTTGAGTGTGCACTAGTTTGAGGGAGAAAACCCCAGGGCCCCAGGCTCGTCTTCTACATTCAACGGGATCTCACTCCATGAGCCCAACTCAGTTCCTACAGCCACAGCAAACATTGAACACAGCACCCACCAGCCAGATGTCCATCCCAGCTAAGGTCTATGTACCTCCGTTCCTATTACCTGGAAGGATGTGTCCAGCTTTCAGCAAAGAAATTATAAGGTGCACACAAAGACGAGAAACATCACAGTGTGAAGAAACCAAGCGATCATTAGAACCCATGATTGGGCTAGGGGTCCCTGGGTGGCTCAGTCCGTTAAACATTGGACTTCAGCCAGGTCATTATCTAAAGACTTCTGAGTTCGAGTCCCATGTCGGACTCTGTGCTGACAGCTCCGAGCCTGGAGCCTGCTTCAGATTCTGTGTCTCCCTCTCTCTGCCCGCCCCCACTTGTATTCCGTCTCTCTCTCCTTCAAAAATAAACATTAAAAAAGAAAAACCAAGATGGGCTATAATACAGATGTTGGGATTATGGAATTTAAAATACATAGGTTTACTGTCTCAGTGATGCTAAGGGTAAAAGCAGACAATGCACTAAGAACTGATAGCTAATGGAAGCAGAGAAATGGAAATGATGAGAATCAGAAGGAAATTCTAGAAGCAACAGTTATAGTTACAGAAATGAAGAGTTCCCTTCTCAGTCTCATCAGCAGACTCCACGCCGCTGAGTCCAGAATCAGGGAACGTGAAAGTGGGTCAACAGAAAATTCCCAAATTGAAATGCAAAGACAAAAAACAATGCCAGAAAGAAAAAAAAATCACAAGTCAGAACATCCAAGAAGAGTGGAAGAGTATAAAAAGCAGTAACACACATAATTGGAGAACACAAGGGTAAGAAAGAGAATGAAGCAAAATATTTGTAACGATGGCTAAGAGCTTTCCAAAAGAAATGAAGCCATCAAGAAACTAAAAAGGTCCAGAAGCTCACGGAACACAAAACAAGATAAATAAAAATAACACCCCTAGGCCTATCTTACTCAACTGCAATCGAAACAAAACAAACCCATAGAGAAACAGAAAATCTTGAAAGGAAAAATAACAAAAAACCTTACTTATAGAGAAGCAAGGGTAAGAATTATAGCAGGAGCACACGAACGAGCAAGAATCCCTTGACCAATTTATATTCTAGATCCAGAGCCTGGAGCCTGCTTCCGATTCTGTCTCCTTCCCTCTCCCCCTCCCTAGTTTGTGCACTCTCTCTCTCTCTCTTTCTCAAAAATAAATAAACATTAAAAAAAATTTTTTAAACCTGTCAAGGTCATCAAAAACTGGGAAAGTCTGAGAAATAACCCCAGCCAGGAGGGGCCTAAGGAGACCCAACAACCAAATGTGGCATGGCATTTCGGATGGAGTCCCGGAACAGAAAAAGAGCCTTAAATTAAAAAGTAAGGAAATCTGAATATAGGACGGAATTCAGGTTATTAGGATGCATCAGTGTTGTTTCAGCTTTGTCACCCCGATGGAAGACACTAAGGATAAAGGGAACCAGATGTGGGTAGGGAGATTCTCTCTGCCATCTGTGATGGGTATTGTCATGTCAACTTGGCTAGGCTCCGTTGTTCAAATGTCAGCCTCGGTATCGCTGTGAAGGTAAGCTGGAAATGGGTCAACACCTACGATCAGTCGACCGTCAGTAGAAGGGATCCCTCCCCACGTGAGGGTGGGCTAAAGGGCTTCAGAGCAAAATTGTACCCCCCTTCCCAAACCGTATCTTCTCTAGTCTAAATTAGGTCAAAAGATTCCCAATCCTGATCTGGGAATGACATATGTTTATCCCCAAACTACCTGATGCCTGATGTTATTTTTGTTTCCAGAACGCAAGTGCATTAAAAAAAAAAAATCATAACAGATGTTTCCCTGAGGAAATTCTGCCTCAAGACTGCAGCGTGTCCTAGAGTTTTCAGCCTGCTGATCTGACCTACAGATTTTGGACTTGCTGGCCCCCACAATCACATGAGCCAGTTCCTTGAAATAGATCTCTTGATGTAGATGATAGATGATAATAGACGATGGATAGATAGAAAGAGACAGACAGATAGACAGACAGATAGATAGATAGATAGATAGATGATTGATGGATAGATAGATGATAGATATATAGGTAGATAATAGATGATTGATGGATAGATGATAGATAGATAGATAGATAGATAATAGATGATTGATTGATGGATAGATAGATGATAGATAGATAGATAGATAATAGATAGATGATTGATGGATAGATAGATGATAGATGATTGATTGATATACAGATGATAGATGATTGATATACAGATGACAGATGATAGATAGATAGATAGATAATAGATAGATAGATGATTGATTGATGGATAGATAGGTGATAGATGAATGATTGATATACAGATGATAGATGATAGATAGATAGATGATCACAGAATTCTAGAAATAGATGGTATAGATTACAGATCTTACTGATTCTGCTTTTCTGGACAATACTGACACACTGTCTTCACAACTTTTCTGTAGGCCTCAGTATATTATAAAACAAAAAGCTTGTTTTAAAAATAAATCATGACAAAATGATATTTGGAAAATTTTTTTTGCTATTTGCCATTGGTAATTGATAGATGGCACCTCAATGCTCTAAAAAGGTAAAGTAATTGGAAAGGATTAAACTTTTATCTGTTTTTCAGAGTAGCCAACTGCTACATAAAAAATGGTTCTCTCTACCCCAAACTCCGATCAATGCATGCAGAACAAGTCACGGAATTAGAAAACCCTTTTGTCACCCCCCCTGGACGAAACAGGGCTGGTGAACGTGAAATTTTATGTTGGAAAGATCACACTGACACACAATGCTCTCGTGAATCTTAAGAATCCCTGCAAGGGAGACCATGTGGAATCAAATTCCCCATCACGTAACGTGACAGGATGCTCACGACACCATCTGTGAAGTACTGTGGCAAAAATTAATTGGAACGTGATCATCAGCCTGTGTCTTGCGACCCCGGTTATAGGACACACAGCGAGAAAGAGAAATGGGCATAATGATGCCACGAAGAAGTGACTTATTGAAGTCAGAATGCGAGGGTTCTATAGGGTAAGTGGTTCAGATCCTGTCCACCCCCCCCCAAAAGAGCCAATGGGAAAATCTAAGAAGATATAAGAACCAAATACAATTTGTGGATATTGTCTGGATTCTAATTCAAAACATTCCACTGTGGAAAGATAGGGAGATAATCAAGGAAACGTGAGTATGGACCGTATATAATATGAAGAAATGGTTTAATTTTAGGAGTGTTAATGGCATGATAAATACATCAAGAGAAAGTAGATGGTAGCTGTGTGTAATGAAATATTTACAGCTAAAATGGACTGATGGCCTGGGATCTGCTCTGAAAAATCCCCAAGTCACAAAACGGAAGGGGAAAGTGAGGGCAAGAGCCTGTCCCTGGGCTGATCCAATAGTTGCTGAAGATGATGATGGGAGCCGGGAGGGCCCTTACTCCACAACACCAGCTCTGGATATGTTTGAAGTTTGCCATAGTACAGAATCTGAAAAATTACCTCTGAAGCAGCTAGAATTATGTTCATGTTATGTTCTCTAGAAGAAAAGAAAGAAACAAAGATGAAAAAACATCCTTAGTATTTATAAAGTCAATGCTGTGACCCATGACTTTTCTGAAGTGGCAACTTTTTTCCAAAAACATCGGGGCCACGGACAGACAGCGATCAGCCTGCGGCCCCCCACCCCCCACCCCACTGTGGGGTACACAGAGACTGTAAACACAAGAGGGAAGCAAAGGACAAAGAGAACAGAGGGCAGGAGAAAAGCGGGAGAGAATGAAGGCATAGGGCACGAAACCATTGGTGGAGAAGTTTCTTCTTGGGAAAGCGATGCCTCCCGCATTCAATGGTCTATCTATTTTTAAATCTTCCAAAGTCATTATTTTGCCTAGAAGCATCCTAGCAAGAGAGTCTTGCAAAATCACGGTTTCATCTGATTATTTCCTTGATGAGTCTGTACTTGGTAGAAGGTGCATGTAGCTGATGCTAAGAATAACCCTGCCAGGTGCCCCACCGTCCGCCATCCACGTGGCAGAAATACCGTCAAATGACGCATCGAAAGTGTAGTTTTCACAACTCTGGCCCCGATCTGATTGGAAAGAGGGGTGTTGGAATTTAACACAAGTGTAGAAGGGACAAGGTACTTCGCTCTTCTGGGGAGAAGAAAGCCAGCCCCCCTCTCCGCAAAGGGCCTGCACCCACTGCGTCGCGAGAGTCCCACGTTAGCCAGCGCCCTGCAGGCTCTGGAAGCTGGACCTCTGGAGACGCTGGCAAATTTGTGGCCAGTACGGGTTCATTTGAAAAATGAATTTGCAAAACATTTCACTTGCAAAAGTGATTTAGTTTTCGTTTTGCTTTGAATGGTAGTATTGGTGTTTAAATATATTTCTGCATAGGGGGTCCCCGGGGGGGCTCAGTCAGTAAAGCGTCTGACTCTCGATTTCTGCTCACGTCATGAGCTCATGGTTTGTGGGTTGGAGCCCCGTGTCTGGCTCTCTCTCCATCTCTCTCTGCCCCTCCCCTACTCGCTCTCTCTCTCAAAAATAAAAGAAATAATTAACTTAAAAAATAAATGTATTTCCGCATAAAATATGGGTTGTTCGCTTTTCTGTTCTTTAAATGTATTGCAGTTTTCTTTGCTACCTTTTTTTTACTTCAACATAGCTTTAAACACTATACTTCACCCTGTTTGGGCGTGTGTGACAGATTAACTTTCTACTTGACCAAGAACTAGCTCCTTGACCACACTTCAGACAGACTTCCCTGAGCACATTTTGACGCTCATCTGTGGGCCCCCATCCCTGGGCTGCTGAGCCCAGTTTTAGCAAAGACTCTTGCTTAACCAGTTTATCAAGAAGCTCCCCCCGCCTTTGATGCCCCCTCAAGCTTGTCTTCCTCGATCCTTGATATCTAATGAGCCTCCCTCCCCTCTCACCTTCTTGCCCGAACTCTTGCTTGTGGCCACATTCCACGGCTGCCTGCTTCTTTCTCAGGGGGCGCTCACGGGTGCCGTGGGTGTCTTCACCGTGGAGAAGGTCTGTCTGCTCTCCCGCCCTGCCCTTGAGTCATAAAGTCGTGAGGAGGGGCTTCCTGAACCCCCCCTCCTTGCCCTCAGAACTTTGTGTAACGACCTTGCATGTTGCTCTGGAGAAATCTGGGGCCATTCTGGCCTTTCCTCCTGTTAAGTAACTTGCTTTGTCTGCCGGTGGTTGGAAGAAATCTCTCTGTTTCTTTCATTAAAATTCACTCACGTGAATAAGATAGGTCGCAGTGTTGGTGATTTTATATCAATTTTCCTGGGGCCGGTTGTGCCTTTGAGAACTGTGTGTGCAATTTTTCCTTTGTTTCTGTAAAAATCATTTCATTATATCTCCCGGTAAAATTTTGCTTTCCTTTTGGGCTTCTTTACTACAAAGACATGAATTACCTTAGGTTTAGATTATCTGTTTGTTCCCTAGAATACCTCGCTTTTCCTTTAACCACTTTAATCGGCTTGTTCCTTACTCTGCATTCATAGTGATTTTTTAAGTCCTCTTTTTCTAAGGCAGTGAGTTAATTCTGCGCTGTTCTCTTTTCTCTTTGCTATTGCTATTTTCTTCTTGTGTTCAATATATTGACTTTGTTTGTTTCTAATCTCTGCAGTCTCTAATTATAGGTACTTTTATTTTAATACCCCAAGCTTCTAGTCCTTTAAAAATAAGTTTATTATTTATAAATTCTTCTGTATAGAGCAAAATATTAGTGAATTATTAGCGATTAGCAAAATAGTTCTTATTAACTTGGATTTAGATTTTTTTTCTAATAAGATGTTTCATCTTTCTTTTTGTCGCTTTCCTTCCTTCATTTTTTCCTTCCTTCCTTCCTTCCCTCCCTCCTTCCTTCCTTCCTTCCTTCCTTCCTCCTCCCTCCCTCCCTCCTTTCCTTCTTTCCTTCCTTCTTTCCTTCCTTTTTTCCTTCCCTCCTCACTTCCTCCTTTCTCCCTCCCTCCTTTCCTTCTTCCTTCCTTCCTTCCTTCCTCCTTCTTTCCCTCCCTCCCTCCTTTCCTTTCTTCCTTCCCTCCTCCCTTCCTCCTTCCTCCCTCTCTTCCTACTTTCCTTCCTTCCTTCTACCCCCTTGACTACTCTCCTCCCTGTTCTTTATGTATCCATATTGCATAAATATCATGAAGTCAAAAATGGCCCATTCTTTCCAGAATGTGGTGGATTCTCCTGGACCGTCTCCTCACTCTGCACAGACCTGCGCCACTCTCCCAGCAAAGCAGTACGATGACTGCATGCTTAGAGCCTGCGGTTCCAGGTTGGGGGGGCCCTGGACTCAGAGAGCCCTGCACACAGTGACGGTGGTGTCCCTGCCCTCCTTGGTAGTCATCTTGGTGACCTTGAATTCATGGGAGAACATCCTATTCTGAGTTGCTCTGGAGCTGGTATTAGTCTCACTTGACCTTGCACCCTGTCTCTCTGGGATCAAAGCCCTGCACCTGCAGTCTCCATCCCCCAGGGCGGTCCCCCCACCCCCCCACCCCCGCTGTCTCCCTCTGCCATTGCTTCCCCTGCAGCACAACAGGGTGGCTGGGAGGCGGTTGGATCCCCCTGGACCGAGCCCATAGAGCCTCCCTGACACTGTGTGTGCATTTCCCACTTACATTCCCGCGTCGGGCTCTGTGCTGACAGCTCAGAGCCTGGATCCTCCTTCGGATCCTCTGTCTCCCTCCTCTCTCTGCCCCTCCCCTGCTCATGCTCATTCTCTCTTAAAAATAAATAAAGCATTTAAAAACTAAAAAAAATAAACAAACAAGTATGTTTGCCTCCATTCGGCGTCACCCGAACATCCAAAAGTTGAGTCTGAGAAAAAGCTAGGTTGGCCGGGCACTTCTGAGCCCAACTCACTCAGCGACACACTCTGAAAACGAGCCCTGCGCCTGCCTTGACCCGTCGGCCGGGTGGATGCGGGTCGGTGGGAGGAGGTACAGGAACGTGCGGGCAGTTCGCTGGGAGGCTCTCGGCCGCCGGAGCAGGAGGCTGGCCTTCCTGCCTTTGGCGGAATGGAGACGGCCTGTGGTTCGCCGAGAGCACAGCCTTACCTTCAAATACGGAAGAGCTGTTCTTTCCCTTCAGCTCTTTGCCTTTCTTCCGCAGTAAGTTATGAAGTGTTATTTCCCAGTCTGCCTCTTCATTGTTATTTGAGCACATCCGATGACACCATCACGCCCGGCAGGCTTCTTAAGGGCAGGCACTATATCAGAGACTTGATCAACACGGTCTCACGTCACGGGCGCAACAACCCTACGGAGGGGTGTTGGGCGTTTGGTTGTGACGGGGTCCAGCAGCAAGCCATCAGGTCACTGGCCTGGGTCCACACAGCTCGCGTGGAAGCTGCGTGCCGGCCTGGGCTGACTTTGGAGACCACCACCTCCCCCCTGCGGGCTCTATTCCTAGAAGTCATAGCCCTCAGGACAGCGCGACACAGGTCGGTGCAGGGACAATTGAGGGAACAGGGTGGGATCCGAAGGCCTCGGGGGTCCCCGCCCGCAACTCCAGCTGCACGAGATTCCAGCCCATCGTGGCTCCCCACGCCTGCTTTTCCTGGACGAGAAAAGGGACGGTGTGACCATTTTGCAGGGTCAGGGCACAAATGCCAGCCGTGATCTCTGTGGGGTGTCTGATCGTGCCCTGCATCTCCCCGATATTGGCTCATTGACTCTCTCTCTGTGTGGAATTTACGCTGTCTGCATTTTACAAAACTCACAAATTCCCCACCAAAACATCATTACGTGTTTTCCATATGCTACGCAAGGGCGGGTTAGCACCTGTGTGAGTAGAGCCAGCAGAAAATGTTTGCATGTATTTTTTCAGAATAATACTAGAACTTTAATGATACTCAAAAAGTAAAGATATATTGATGTTTTCAGATTGACCTGAACGATGAGTCATCAGCCCGCAGCTCTGGCCATCGATTAGCCGCCCGCAGCCTCTTCGTCCAGCCAAATTTCTAGCGGGTGGGAGCTGGGGATCTGTTCCCCGAGAGGATGAGTCACTTCTAAGCATTGGTGGGGTTTGGCCCCAGCTCTTCCCTTGCCCGTGCACCTAGGATCCTGCAGCGTCTGAGACTGTCCTGTCGGCCCCACCTATCGACAGCCTTCTGGTTAAATTGGGAAGGAAAAGCCCAATGGCCTCGACCACAAGGAACAAAGATGAGGCTCTCTGTTATGGAATGTCACCCCACAAGATGTTGAGATCTTACCCCCGGTACCTATGGACGTGACCTTCTCTGGGATAAGAATCTTTTTACAAATAACCGAGTTAAGATCAGGTCCTTAAGCACAGCCCTCATCCAATATGACCAGAGTCCTTCTGGAAAGAGGACACTTGAACACAGAGACAGACATGCGCACAGAGAGACGTCCTGTGGACGAAAAGGCAGAGGTCAGGGTGATGCACCCACAGCAGATCAAGGAACACCGAGGGGTTGCCAGCAATCACCTGAAGCCGATTCTCTCCCACGTCCTCAACAGGACCGGCCCTGCTGACCCCTCAGACTTGTGGCCTCCGGAACCGTGAGATGATACATTTCTGTGGTTTACGCCGTCCCGTGGGTAATACTTTGCTCGGCGGCCCCAGACGCTAATACACGGTCCTCGACAATGAGCTGAATCTTCCCGTCGGTGTATCTCGTGGTCAGAGGCACTAACGTGCTGTGCCAGGCCCTGAGCCTCCGAAGACACGAAAAGCTCTGGCAGGTTTCAAATGGAGACACGGCAACGGAGCTGAAGGCCGGGGACAGAACTGTCGAGCAGATGGGCTGAGCACAGCAGCAGGGTCCTCCTCGAGCAGCTCCCACCGACCCGTTCATGGGGCTGAGAGCAAGGCAGACACCTTCCCCCTCACGCCTGCTCTTCCTGTGGATTAACCGGACTAGATCCGTACCCCATGCAGGAGCATCGGACATGCACAGGGAAGACGGTGCCCCGTTAAAGCCTCCTCTGAATGGCACCACGTCCTGTGTCAAGGTGGGCTTGGAGAAAATTGTGGCAGAGTCGGGCAGGTGGGTGGCCTTTTCCTGATGATGCTGGATTTTTCGTAGCCTTTGGAACATTTTCTCCCCCCAAAGCAGACATCGCTTTTCAAAACAATCAGCGGGAGTTTTTCTTCACACTGTATCCAAAAAACTTATTGCAAGGATAATAAGAGAGTGAGTATGAGCTTATAAAAGATACCTCATCGGAAGGAAAGAAAACTTCGAATAGTACGGGCAGTGTTAAGGACACGGGTACAACACTGAAGGTAACACCCTGCAGGGAAAGAAAGAGGGAAACTAAGATTGATTGCTGGTAGCCAGGCTCCTGTATAGAAAGATTTCTTGGATTTTCATAATAGGAAGAAAGATCCGATAATAGCGTAAGGTAGAATACCAAGAGAAGCATGAAATGTCCCTATTTTATCCCTATTTTATAAGCGAGAAACCTGAGGCTCACAGACCCCACGTGGTCTCCTCAGGTCACCAAGCCAGGGAGATTCAAAATGGGACGTGGAACTCAGGCCAGTCTAACCTGAAAAGGCCAGGATTTCGGACCAGGAGGAAATCGTTTGAAAACGCGTGACTCTCACCTTTGAGCCAATAAGTCACATTGCACTCCCAGTTCTGTGATTTCTGCCCGGGATATTTTTAGGGCTACACGTCCTGAAGTCCATTTTTGTGAGACAGATGAAATGTTTAAACATGAAGTTCAAAATACACACTGATTCCAAGCAAGTGAGTTCTGAGACATTTCCCAGGGGGGAAAACAAATCCATTCCACTCCAGATCTGACAGCACCTGCCTGTACATCTCCAGGGCGTCGGATGACCGAGTGTTTAAGGCAGGTGCCAGATCACGTGAATTTCAAAGGACATTTCAATCAGGAATAGGCTTCCAAGCATCTGTCATATAGTAAGTCAATGTGATCAGAAGCTGGGAAGGCAAGAGAAATGCCTTAAGAATTCACAGAAAAACAACCTCAGGCTTACCAACGCCAGTGTGACAAAATGGCGGTGGCTTGGAGACGGGCCAGGCGCGAGTGCATTAAGTCATGATAAAATCCACGGATGCAGTGATTACCATTTACCGAGCACTTTTATGCATGGAGCTGCAATCCTCAGGTCAACAATGGAAGGGGCAGGCTTCATTTATTACTCCCTCTACCTGGAGGAGAAGACTGTCTCAGCTATGACTCACCTGCCCAAGGACAAACACAGTGCAGCGATCCTTGGGGTGAGGACTTTGGCTCAGCATGGAGACCCAGAGCCACGGAAATAGTAGCTTTAGGTGTCAGTCCACAGATGGTCCTTGGTCTTGGGGGAGCTGGCCTGTGGCAGAATTTCTGGGCTGCAGGTGGACACACAGGTGCCACTGTCCTGCAGAGTAAAGGACAAATATGCTTTGCCTCGTGGCAATCTCAAGACAGAAGTGAAATGAAACGAAGTAGCACATACACGTGACCTGGCTTCCACAGCTATCAACTGGTGGCTAATCTCAAAGGATGGAGTTTTTAACCAAGAGAAAAATCTGGATGCTCCCGCTATACAGCTTTACAGTGACCAGAGTTTTTAGGTGTAGATTTAAGGGCGAGAAACTGTTGATACAAGAAGGTAGCGCCTCCTGAAATGAGAGCTAAACTGGCCATTTGTTAGCTTGTAATTTGTTAACAGGGGCAAAAACCCGGAACATTTCCTAACTATGCACATTCCTTTGCTGTAGTTGGATCTGAGGCCAAAAATTGGACTTGTTTTCGGCAAAGAAAATGTCTTTCTGGTTATTTCTTCACTCAGGACTGCATGCATCCTCCTTGGCATCACAACTAGGACACGGGGCATCAGTGGATCTCTCATCTCATCAAGGATCTCAAGCTGCAGAGTCCGGGACTGTCGGGCGAAGGGCACTGAGGATGTTCGGCGGCACAGGGGCGCGTGGGGACCGCGGCGTGTCGGGAACGCGTGCTTGTCTGGCAGTGTTCCGATTCCAAGCCAAACCCAGTGTGCGGGCTGACCTTGCCCTATCTGTTGCCAGCCTGAAACCCTGCCTTACCTTTATTGCCTCATTTGTTGCTCACGGCTGTGCAGGGCATGTGTTTGATCCTAGATCACAGATGTCCCAACGGAAGCTCGGCCTCAAAGTGGGTAACACGAGTCACGTTTCCTCCCCCTTCACGCCCGCCACCCCCAAGACTTCAGCCCAGGACTTGGGAGCAGCTGGCGTGGAATCACTCTGGCCTCGCAACCTTCGTGGCTCCTGCCTCCTGCCCTCCCTCCGAGGATGTGTGTTCGCAGCCTCAGACCTTCGGGTCTTCGGTTATTGACTCATGACTGCATTTACCTCCGAGGCACAGATCCAAGGGTGCCCAACTGTCTTTCCTCAGAACCTGACTCACACCTTGTCAACTTCGTCCCATGCTGGGCATCTGTTGAGCATCTGGCAGAGTGTCGTGTGACCGGGTGGTTTGGTGGCTGGAGTGATCTCCGTGGTCTCCGACCCCAGCAGATAAGCCAGTCTTGGTGGTCATCCACTCCTCTCTCCCTGGCCACTTCTGGTGGCATTTGAAGACCGGCTGAGGTTAAGTTCATCTTTCGCCCCCCATGCCAGCCCATGACTTTGTCTCTTATTTTCTAGAGGAAACAGGAAAGCTCTTCTTCCTCTTGCTGTCCCTGGCACAAATACAATGCAACACATCACAATACGCCAGCCCTCCCTTTCCTCCAGCCCAGGGGCGCTCTCGGGTTCTCCCTCTGCTCGCACTCTGGGTCTACATGTCCCTTACCCTCTCAAGGACAGCCTTCTACCGAGGAGGCCCTCATGCCTGATCTTCAACCCCTCCCTCAATTCCACTCTTTCCTTGTAAGTTCCGTTCCTGTTGTGTTTTGTGGGATTTTGATCAATAAAAGTCCTTTCTCTGTTCCGTGGTTCTTGCGTCTCGACCCATCTTTCTCAGACCCCTACCAAAGGACAGGCAGAACGGTGGCTCCTCAAAAATGTCTATGCCTTCATCCCCCAAACCTGATGAAACAGTAAATTATTTGCCTCGCTGCTGCTATTGAATGCCTGCATTTAACTAGCACAATAGCCGAAAACTGCAATAATTAAATCATTGGCCCTGAGTCTCCTCTTTAGTCTCATCAGAGAGAGGACTTATGTAGCTTTAGGATTAAAGCCTTTTTATTTGATTTGTCACTGTGAGAGCCAGAAAAAGCGGCATCATTCTTTGGTTTATCTCTTGGATGTATTTCTAATATAATGGTAGACTCTGTTTGTCGTGAGTCCTTTAAACCTGAACCCTGGGCTCATTTCTAGCCAGAACCTCACGAAGCCAAGCACAATCCTTACTTAGAAAAAAAATGATGACTTTGAGATCCAGTGGAGCTCAAAGTAAGCATCTCACACTAAATACTGTTAAAAATAAAGTGAGGTGCGATTTCGCGTATGTTAACCTTTAGGGTTGTAGTTGTTAACAGACTATTTGCAGAGATCTTCCAGGTTCGCAGCAAACTCATACACCAAGCGCAGCGATTTCCCATAAGCCTTCTGCCTCCTCCACCCCTCCCTGACCCCGGCTTTTCGGCATCAACGTCCCCACCACACGGTGCATTTGTTACAGTCCATGAACCTACGTGGACACGTCATCAGGGAAGTCCGCAGTTCACATTAGGGGTCACTCTTGGTGGGGTATATCCTGTGGGTCTGGACACATGTATCAGCATATTTATCCACCATTCTAGTGACCTACAGAACATTCCCACTGTCCCAGAAACCCTCTGTGCTCTGCCTACGCATCCCTCCCTATCAACCCTGATGACCCCTCAATTTCTACTGTCTCTATAGTTTTGCCTTTTCCGGAATGTCATAGGGCTGGAATCCTATAGTCTATACCCTTTTCAGATTGGCTTCTTTCCCTTGGTCCTGTGCATTTAAGGTTCCTCCATGCCTTTTCATAGATTGATAGCTCATTTCTTTTTTAGCGGTGAACGTTATTCCATCGCCTTGATGGACCACAGTTCCGTTCACCTACCGAACGACGTTCTGGTTGCTCCCAAATGCAGACAATTATGAACAAAGCGGCTGTAAACATCGCGTGCAGAATTTTGCGTGGACATACATACGTTACCTTTTGAAAAGAAAATAGATGAAACCCTTTAGCTTCGTAAGACAAATTGCAGTCACGTGATACAGTGTGGATAGGTAGGGAAGCAACGTGGGGGAACTTTTGCTTCAGTTATGACTCGCTGGAATCAAGTTCATTGACTATATAAAAACACAAAGATTTGGAACGATACGTAAAAGAAGAAATAGTAAAACAAACAGCAAAAAAACAAACAGAAACCTCGCGGGTCATGATTGAAGGGACTATCTTATTCAGAACTCCTGCCTTTCTGGTACCGGCATATTTCAGGTAAGCAGAGAGTGGCAGTTGATGAGGGGCAGTTTTTCTATAGACGAATCCAGAGAAGAATTGCGGAGGAAATTGTAGGGGGGAGAGTCGCCAACTTGCATCCTTCTCTGACATGCCTCATTGAGGTGACGGTCACCTGACACTGACCAGGGCCTCAGATGACGCTTGACGAAGAGACGCGGTGCCACCACTCCATCCACACGTGGTCCCTGACATCCCTTGAGAGAGAAGATGAGCCAGACGCCTCCCTGCCTCCACGCAGCCTGCATACCCTACCCCACCCGGAAGGTGTTCTTGGCCAAAGTGCTGAATCTGGATGTAATAAAACCTCCAGGAAGCTTCCAGGGACAGGCTGCACAGGGGGCAGTGGAAAAACTTAAGTGATGGCTTGAGGAAAGAAGGCACATCCAGCTCTCACGATATCCTCGAGAACAGTGGACCCAGGTTTTCAGCAAATCAACCTCATAAAATGAGGCAGGAGAAAGAAGCTCGGTTGAAGAATCAAGAGGTTAAACCAAAGGCAATGTGTGTGACTTCTTTTGGTTCACTTGTTGTCATTTTAGTCCACACTTGAAAAAAAAAAAGAGGGGCGCCTGGGTGGCTCAGTCGGTTGAGCGTCCCACTACGGCTCAGGTCGCGGTCTCACAGTTTGTAAACTCAAGTCCCAGGTTGGGCTCGGAGCGTGGAGTCTGCTTCCGAGTCTGTGTCTCCCCCTCTCTCTGTCCTTCCCCCACTCACACTCTGTCTCTGTCTCAAAAATAAATAAAAAATAAATAAAAATTAAAAAAGGAAACGTATGTAGGAAGATAGTTTTGATATGAAGTCATCTGAGATACGTGTATATGGAGCTATTATTATAAGTTGCTCAGAAATTCATATTAATTTCAAACGCTGTAAAGGCGTTGATATTACGAGTTTTCAGAAAAATTTTTTTTTGCCTTTTGAAATACAAGGTGAAGTCTGGCAGGGGTGAGATGACACGAGGTCTTGGTTTTGCTTTAAACTTCAACAATGAGAAATGAACAAACTAGGGGTAAATGAGGCAGGTGGTGCCGTATCTTGATTGCCATTGGGTCTGGGGGTGTATGTGGGAAAGTTTTCACCATAGCAACCATATATGGTGTGCAGGATATAGAAAAGCTGGAAATACAATGAACCCGAAAACAACATACCTTAGTTCCCATTGAAAAAAATTGTCCTAAACATGCTCAGATGAGCTACTGAATCCCCCGCCTCTGCCCTCAGGGAATGAGGCTGGGATCATGACCTGAGCCAAAATTAAGAGTCAGACACTCAACCGACTGAGCCACCCAGGCACCCCCTTCCTTAAATGTTTGCTAAAGTTGCCCGTCAGACCATTTAGTCCTAGGCCTTTCTTCATTGTGAGATATTTGATTACTGATTCAGTTGTCTTACTAGTAATTTCTCTATTAAGATTTTCTATTTCTTCCTGATTCAGTCTTGGTAAGTAGTGTATTTCTAAGAATTTTTCCATTTCTTCTAGGTTATCTAGTGGTTGGCAGAAAGTTGTTCATAGTGGCCTCTCGGTGTCTTTTGAGGTCATGCTGTACCAGTTGTAATGTCTACTAATTTTATTGAATTGAGTCCTTTCTCTTTTTTCCTTGGTTAGTGTAGTTAAGAGCTTGTCAAGTTTGTTTATCTTTTCAAAGAACCAACTCTCAGCTCTTTGATATTTTTCTACTGCCTTTCTGTTCCCTATGTTACTGATTCCCCTTCTAATCTTTATTATTTCCTTTCCTCTGCTAACTTTGGGCTTAGTTTTTTCTTTTTTTTTCTAGTTTGTTGAATAGAGAGATTCATTGCGTATTTGGTATATTTCTTGCTTCTTAATGGAGGCATTTATTGTTACGGACTTACTTCTCAGAACTGCCCTTCCTGCATTCTAATGTTCTGTATGTCATGTTTCTATTTTTGTTGGTCTCAAGATACTTTCTTCTTTCCCATTTAACTTATTCTTTGATCCATTGGTTTTCCAGTACAGTCTATCTATCTTTCTAATCTATCATCTATCTATCTATTTAATTTTTTTGTTTTTGTTGAATTTTCATGTGTTCAAGAATTTTCCAGTTTTCCTCTTGCTATTGCCATTGTGGTCAGAGAAGATGCTTGGCATGATTTCAGTCTTCTTGAATTTGCTAAAACTTGTTTTGTAGCCCAACATATGGTCTCTGATAGAAAATGTTTCCTGTGTGCTTGAGAAGAATGTGTATTCTGTCAGTGCATAGAATGTTCTGACTATGTCTATTAGGTCCATGTGGTCTGGGATGTAGTTCAAATCTGCTGTTTCCTTAATGATTCTCTGTCTGGATGCTGAGAGTGTTGTGTTAAAGTCCCCAGCTGTTATCACATTACTGTTTATTTCTCTTTTTAGCTCTGTTAGTTTTTGCTTTCTACATTATATGTTCCAATATTGGGCATGATAAATACTTAAAATTGTTATAATCTTCTTCGTGTATTGATCCCTTTATTATTATATAATGACCTTTCTTGTCTCATTTTACCATTTTTAGTTGAAAGTCTGTTTGTCTGATGTAAGGATATCTACCCACGCTATTTTTTGGTTATTGTTTGTTTGAAATGTCTTTTTCCATCCCTTAACTTTCAGCTCGCATGTGTCTTTAAAGTAAGTCTCTGGTAGGCACTATATATATATATATATATATATATATATAGTTTTATTTTTTATTTTTTTAATTAATTTATTTTTAGAGTACATTATTTATTTATTTATTTTATTTTATTTTTTAAATTTACATCCAAGTTAGTTAGCATATAGTGCAACAATGATTTCAGGAGTAGATTCCTTAGTGCCCCTTACCCATTTAGGCCATCCTCCCTCCCACAACCCCTCCAGTAACCCTCAGTTTGTTCTCCATATGTATGAGCCTCTTCTGTTTTGTCTCCCACCCTGTTGTTATATTATTTTTGTTTCCCTTACCTTATGTTCATCTGTTTTGTCTCTTAAAGTCCCTAAATGAGTGAAGTCATATGATATTTGTCTTTCTCTGACTGACTAATTTCACTTAGCATAATAGCCTCCAGTTCTGTCCACATAGTTGCAAATGGCAAGGTGTCATTCTTTTTGATTGCCGAGTAATACTCCATTGTATATATATACCACGTCTTCTTTATCCATTCATCCATCAATGGACATTTGGGCTCTTCCCATACTTTGGCTATTGTTGATAGTGCTGCTATAAACATGGGGGTGCATGTGTCCCTTTGAAACAGCACACCTGTATCCCGTGGATAAATGCCTAGTAGTGCAATTGCTGGGTCATAGGGTAGTTCTATTTTTAGTTTTTTGAGGAACCTCCACACTGTTTCCCAGAGTGGCTGCACCAATTTGCATTCTCAGCAACAGTGCAAGAGGGTTCCCATTTCTCCACATTCTTGCCAGCATCTATAGTCTCCTGATTTGTTCATTTTAGCCATTCTGACAGGTGTGAGGTTGTATCTCATTGTGGTTTTGAATTGTATTTTCCCTGATGATGAGTGATGTGGAGCAGTTTTTCATGTGTCAGTTGGCCATCTGGATGTCTTCTTTGGAGAAGTGTCTATTGGTGACTTTTTCCCATGTCTTCACTGGATTATTTGTTTTTTAGGTGTTGAATTTGATAAGTTCTTTGTAGATTTTGGATACTAACCCTTTATCTGATATGTCCTTTGCAAATATCTTCACCCATTCTGTCGGGTGCCTTTTAGTGGTAGGCAGTATATTTAGATCTTTAAAAATCACTCAGCCATTCTATGCCTGTGTGTGTGTGTGTGTGTGTGTGTGTGTGTGTGTTTTGGTGTATGATGTTTATTTTTGAGAGAGACAGAGCACAAATGGGGGAGGGGCAGAGACAGAGGGAGACACAGAATCCGAAGCAGGCTCCAGGTTCCGAATGAGATCATGACCTGAGTGGGAGTCAGACACTTAACCGACTGAGCCACCCAGGTGCCCCTGTAATACTCTGTTTTAAACTGATAACAACTTCAATAGAATTTGTAAAATTTATAGGTTTCCTTCTCCTTCTGCTCACATTTTAGGTTATTGCTGTTACAATTTAGGGATTTATATTGTATAACCCACAACAAGTTATTGTGGATTATATTTTCCCCACTGGAGGAACAAGAGGCTGAGGTGAGACCTCTTGGTGTAGTGCTGTGCTGGCCTGGGGAGGGACGATGTGGTCGTCAGTAGCCGCGTCTCTTGCCCTCCCAATGCCATCTGTCTTTGTCTCTGTGGCACAAGGGGTGCTTGACCATCAGCCCTGTATTCTAGAATTCCTTCGGTGCTGTCTTGTTCTTGAATAGTTGTTCATGGTTATTGTGAGGGGCAGTGGAGCCAGGGATAGTCTTTGTCACCATCTTGGCGATGTCCCAAAGTCCAGACTCAACCAGCTAGGGAGTAAGTATCAACGAGGAAAAGAGGAAGGCCAGGGACAGGTCCCTCAATTACTGAAACATGTAGAGATCGGGCACAGGAAGAGGACCCACTAAAGACGGGGCAGTGTTCTGTGGACAGGAGGAAATCCAGGGGGAACAAGAACATCATGAAGAAATCATTCTGAAGAGGACACAGCTAACTACATCACATGGACCTGAGAGGCTTGTTAAGATGAGAACTGAGAAGTAGCCGTTCAATTAAGCTATTAAGGAATTTTTTTTTCTCCAAATCCAATGCCACTCTTCTCCGAAACTTAATCTGCAACCTGCCTAGGAAATGTCACTTCCCCATGGCCCACAGCTCTAGCTGCGTTCTGGTGAGCCCCAAGACCCTATCTCCAGGTTCAGCATCATTTCCATACATCTGCCCAGACGTAGCATCAGATCTTCGAGCTTAGTGTGGCCACAGCTGTATCATCCTCTCTGTCTCTTCATTTTTATGCCCTCTAATTCTTGGTGTCTGTTAACAGATGACCCCTTCCCTTCCAGATTAGAAACCCCGGCATCATCCTGCCTCCCTCCTTTGATCCCCCTCCCAAATCTGGCAGTTATTTACCAGATCCTCTACGTCCTACACCCTGAAAAGAAGTCAATGCTTGAGTTCCAACACTTATCTTCTCTTGCTTATATTCTTATAAGAGGCCCTTAAATGATCTCTCTATCACTATTCCCTTCTCACTCTGGTTTATCCGATGCATTGAGATCGGGGTTATACTGATTAAAGGGAGAAGAGCTCAAACCTGGTGGGCTTATAATTAAAATCTCTAGGATAAATCTTAATCCCTGAAAATTGTGTGCCTAACCAATTAAGTAACATTTTTAGAAGATGAATTTTGTAGAGGATAACAGTTTTAAGTCGTTAGCTTGTTTATGTGAGGTGCCTTATGATCCAGCCTGTCTTACCTCTAACATCATCTCCAGCCTCACTGTCTCTGTTCTTCCCCACATGTCTGTGACCCTGACCCAGTTATGGAAAGAAAAGAGGTGATCTTTACTGTACGTCTCTGTCTTAAAGTCCCTTATTCTCTCTCTAATTGCTTGGTAACTTGCTTCTCCTCCTTATAAACTCAGCTGGAACAATAACTCACTTGCCTCCCCCCATGCCTCCGAGTAACTAATTACTCTGTCCTTGTTGTTACGACAATATGGCGACACCTTACTTTGACTACATTCACTTAAGAAGTTGCTCCTTAACACTTCTGCACACTTCATCCTGTCCTCAATGGATGGCAGTAGTTTCGTATTGTCCATCCTTGTTTCCCAGTGAAGGCCACAGGTCCTCAATATTATTTACTCATTGAGTGTAATGTCCGTGAATGATATATCTTCTAATGAGTAATAACTATGACATGAGATTCTGAACTCAGCACGCACTAGTGATTAGTAGCCCTGAAGGCTAAGTGTAAGGTAGGGACTGACCTTATACAAGCATTCAGTTCATCACTGCTCTTCAACAACAACCCACAAAAGCAGAAACAGCGACATAACCAAGGCCGCCATACCACTCTGTGGTTCTCAGCAAATCCCAGGTCTGCCTGAGCATCTCATGTCAGTACTTGCCTGGATGGCTGGACGCCTGTTTTCCTTCTGGACTCTTTCGTGCCCCTTTAGGAAATCTTTCGAGGCAACGACAAAATTGTGCCAAACTGTTACCGAACCGTTGTTAGACTTTGACTCTGAAGATAGGGACTGGCCATGAGAAGGTCACTCTTCCTTCCTACAAATTCTTACTCATGACTTTTATTGCAAACTATGTATTTTAATACCATAGTAGGATCAAAGTCAATAGAAATGCAAGGTTGGTCCTTTCATGACAAGATCATTATCATTATGACTGATATATGCTAAACTAATTTTTGGCATATTATTAATTAGTGTTTTGTTAATTATTTCATTTAATCAAATACCAATATGGCCTAATGGTCTAATATCGCATACACACACAAAGATAGGGAAACACATATACGTTGATGGCATTGGTTATGTTGACACCGGTCTATGTCTGAGGTGGGACACAGGGTTCCAGCAAGAACCCCCTTCGGTAGGAAGAGTGGTCAGCCTCGGAGAGGAAAGCTCTACATTAGAACATAGAGGTTATATGAAACATGGAGAGGTTCAGAAAGATGCATAGTCATTGTGCAGATTTAACAAATCCAATGAAATAGGTACATGGTTCCAGATGCGGTGCTCTAACACTTCCTGAAGTTCAGTAACCCTCTCGGTCCATCTCATAAAGCAAGCTTGGGAAGCCTGAAGTGCAACTAATATATGCTTCATTTAACTCTTGGATATTATTAATTCCTTGGTTAATTCTTTCATTTAATCAAAAACGAATCGTGTAACGGTTACAAACCAGGCACTGGGGAAACAAGAAGAACGTAACAGAGGCTTCTGTTCCTGCCTTCGTTGCTCCTATGTTCTGGTAAGACGATCTAGATACATCAACATGCAAGTATATGATATATTAGAAAGTGGTAAGTGCTATACAGAACAATAAAAAACCAGCCTGCATAAGGCAGGATGGTGAATTCTCGGTGCTACTTGGCCCCGGTCTGGTCAGAGAGAAAATTCAACAAGTTCTTAATAAAACCTGTGATCAGCACCATGATGGGGAGTTGGAGGGGGAGGTGGGCCCCCCACACAGGGACACTCTTCTGAGTGTCCATGGGGTCTACACAGGGGACAGTATTCAGTGGACACCTGAGGATAAACACACATTAATTAAGAGAAGGGAAGAGCATTGTGGGAAGTCACAGCAGCAGGAAGGAGTCTGTGCATCCCAGCTGTGCCTGACCATGTTTGGGTATGTGGTGAGATAAAACAAGGAGGTTTCGGTCCACTTGAAAGGGCCTACAAGAGATGGGCACCAGAAGGAAGCCTGGCATGGAGCCATGTTTTGGGAGACAAGGGCATGGGCTAGATGGAGTGCTTCCCAGGGAGGGCATGATGTGTGAGAGGAGGAGAGGAACCAGCCAACCCATGAGTCAGCCCAGCATGTGTGGACAGGAAGCAGTCTCGGCAGAGAAGTCTGATAAAGGGTCAGATAAAGGTCTGATAAAGTGGCAAAAAGCAAACCAGGAGAGTGACTTTACAAGAATACTTCTAGAAGGAGGGAGGTCGGCATTGCCCCATGCTTCTTGGAAGTTAAGTAAGCAACGGAACAGGAAATATCCAAGGCATTTACCCCAGCCGGGTCTTTGGTCACCTTGAGGAAAGAGCTGTCTGGATTGACAAGCGCAGTGAAAGCCAGACAACCATTTTAGTGGAAGCTGGGCTCTCAGAAATGGAGCAGACGTCATGCTTCCAAGAAGCGAGGGATGAAGCAGAAGGACAGGGTGGGCAAAGAGGCCAGGGAGCACCAGGGACAGAACACGGGAGCACGGCCCGTAGGATCCCACTCCTCTCTGCGCCGGGCTAATGTAAACATACAACGTATTCTACCCGGGGTTGACCAGTCAGATAAGTTCATGTTATCTCTATGCCATGCAATTTACCAAGAAGAAAATTCACTTCAGATGATGGTTAGCTGTTGAGTGTCTAACCTAAACATAATTGTAAAAAACAAGTAATTGAAACAAATGCAAATCAAAGTTTATCCTAAGTTAAACCAAATAACGGATATTCGAGTATCTAAATCACTTTTATTGCTTTTATTTGTTTTAAGTTTATTTGTTGATTTTGAGAAAGAGAGAGTGAGTGGGGGAGGGGTGGAGAGTGAGGGAGAGAAAGAGTCCCAAGCAGGCTCTGTGCTGTCAGGGAAGAGCCCAACTCAGGGCTCAATCTTATGAACCAAATGGTGAGATCATGACCTGAGCCGAAATCAAGAGTTGGGTGCTTAACCCACTGAGCCACCCAGGCACCCTTCTGAATTATTTTTAAATCAAATAACATGCTGAGACAAAATAAATGTGTTAAACATATGTGTAAACTTATCTACTTTTGACGTCTTAATTTTTACAGACAGACAAAAGATATTTTGATCTATTAATAAATGACTTTTGCTACATTAAAAAATGTACTATAAAAACATGTCTCTCAAAAGTTTAAGTTTTTTTAACTATGTGTTTATAAATGATGTTAATCTGCTCAGTAATCTGCTGATTCAAAACTACAGTTTAATTTTCCCTCTGCTAAAAAAAACCCCACAAAACCCTCAAATTATTGGTCTACTTTTAGTAAACTATTAAACAAGGTTTTTCTTCTTTAATGGACTCTGCCCAGGAAACAAACATTCTGTGTCTTATGAAAATATTTCCTGTCCTTCATGTTGTCCTTACCCGGTCTTGGATTACTTGGAAAAACTGAGTCATATCAATATAAAAAAAAAGCTGAAGCTTTTACAACTCTATTTGCCTTTGAGAACTTTCATTGTCACTTTCATTGAATGGGTGACTAACCATTGTTTGCCAGTGACCTATGCTCCTGTTTGATCGAGTATTTGAAACCTTTGGACACTTTTTACAAACTTCTTAAAAATCAAATTTCGAATGAAGTCTTTTTGACGTTGAACTAAGTTTGGGAACTCCAGAAGGTCTCCAGAAGAGCTTAAAGGATTAACTTCCTCTTATAAAAAGAGAAATGTGTAGTTAGGCTTATTGGATGGGTTAAATGGCATGGAAAACGTCAAATACAAATTAACGTTTAACCTTCTTAGATCATATTTATATGAAATACATATCATGAAAATAAGTAACTCGGAAATTATGAAATTCTTCAAAATCTGTCACGTCCTGGTCTAATGTTATCGGGCTTGATTCCCCGTGTTACCTTAAAATATTGTATGTCACGAAAATAACCAAATTGACTTGACAATTGCATCATTGTCTGTGGGTTTTACTCCAATGCTTTTGATGCCTTTGCAAAAGTTTCCTGCAAAAACGCTCCCACTTCAAAGAGATTTATGGAGAAGACCCCGACAAGTGCCTCAGAACACAAGTTTCTGATAACCCTGGGATCGCAACACTGAACGGGATAAGAATTCCTAAACCTTTAATAGAATACTGATTGATTCAGAAAGCTGCCAACCCAAGAGGAAGGAAAACAAGAATTAATTGCAGGATATTGAATGAACTGACAAAGAATATTATAATTTCTGCAACTTCATTAAATACATTGCTGGATCTTTAATATTTCCTCCCAAATTTAAAGAAACTTTTCTCTTTCAAGCAAACTACAAATTACAGCAATTTGGTAAAATGTATGTTTGCAAACAAGGCTGAAACATTTATCTTTTTCTCCCTCTCTTCCAAAATTCTGAAACTCTGATTCAATATTTTTGTTTTTCATGATAATATACATATTTATATAAGTTTAACAAGAATCTGTTTTCCTTGTAACGGGACATAATTGGACAAGTCTTTAGTTTGGGTTCTTAGCCTAAAGAGACTTTATAGGTCATGATTAGGCCTTATTACCAGGTAATTTTAAAGAACTCGGGTTGACTTTGTGGAACCAAGAAAGCCCCTGCATATGACCAAGCTTTGGCTTGAAATGTCGTATCTTAGAATATGCAAAACATCACCATTTTATTACACTTTTATACATGACGAGGCCAAGTTTAACAAGGCTAGACTTATATTACAAGCAATAAATATTACAAACAAGTATTTCACTGTAAATATCCTTGATAAAACTGGGATGTCTAGAAACAAGCTTTGTGTTTCAATAGAAATTATAGTGCATCCGTGATCGGATTCTAGTCCTATAAATCCCTCTTGTAAACTTCAGAGAAATCACTGCACAGGCCATGCGTGGTCATCCGTTATGTCTGCCACTATGTGTGTTACTCAAGGAAGTTCAACGGGATACTGGAGGGGCATCTTCAAAGACAGCCAAAGTGCAAACCAGGATGTGCATCGGACGGACTGCTGTCCTCACCTCACCCTCTACGCGCGCCTTGAACCCACCTCTGGAAATCTCAACGGGCTGCTCTCCAAACTCAGAAACTGAGTTCATAATTAGCTTCCACTATTGACCTTTGTTTTGCTTTTGTTTCCATAGGAATGTTTCTCATTAAATTACCTGATTGCTCACACCCTGCTGAGGCCTCCTGCCAGGCCCGATGCCTCCTGAGACGCAACATCCTCTCATTCCTCTTGTCCCGAGCGATCCTGAGGCTGTGTGATTGCTTCTCCATCATGTAAATAATTCAAAAAAACAAAAAACAAAAAAAAAACCCTGAAACCCAATCACACGTTACCCTCCCAAACTGTAGATTGACTCAGAAAGGTAAAACTCCAAATCTGATTATAACCCATTTGATTTATTCGATTGGTTGAATCTTGGCTCCTGGGGATCTCTGCTCTTGGGAAGTTTTCAATCCTTGGCTAGTCTTCTCCTTACAGCTAGCGTAGTAATCTCTCTTGCGTGTCGTGCACTCTCGAAGGTTTTGCATGCCTGTTGGCAACCCCTCAGACATGGAATGGTAATCCATCAGGATCAGACACTGGGGGGAACGAGCCCATGAGGACTCCCCTGTCTGTGATGACCAGCCAACTGTCAGCCACAGCGACTCCGTGACGCTCCGTCCTGAGGACTCAACGTTGGTGACAGTGAATGTGTCCCCGCGACACAGTCCACGGGAACCGGGAGTAATGCTCTACCAGTCTGTCACACTTGGCGGGCTGAAGGAGTGACCGATGGGGGGAGATTGTTAAAAATTAATAAAATTAATTAAGCAGACAAAACCATTTAAACCTCAGAAGCAAAACCAAATCTAGTTTATTTCATGAACGTGAGTGAAACGTAACTTGGGTTATATTTTATAAGTGCCTCTGAAATCATAAGAAGCACTTAAGTCATTGTCTTAAAAATGATGTGAGAGGGGCACCTGGGTGGCCCAGTTGGCTGAGCGTCTGACTCTTGCTTTCAGCTCAGGTCACGGTTCCAGGGTTATGGGATCGAGCCCGAGTCGAGCTCCACACTGAGCGTGGAGTCTGCTTGAGATTCTCTCTCTTTCTCTGTCCCTCGCCCCACCCCACCCCTAAAAAATTTTTTTTAATGGCATGAGATCATAACCCTTAGCCAATTCCCTGCCACATGAAAACCCCTACTATGAAAAGCAGTCATTGTAAGCCTAAAACTCTCTTGTTTTTACTTACTAAACCACCCCGAAACGCCAGGCCCTTCTACTGCATATCACTTTTGAATCTGGAAGCTACAAGTTCACAGACTATTTTTATACTCATAGTAAATACCTACTAAATACTATGTATTGATTTGGTGGTTTTAATTTTGCTCTATCTGGATTCCTGACCGAGGGGGAGTCCCCAGGCCTAGGTCTGGACCAGCCTCTGGAACGGGCTTGTCCTTTGAATTCTGGCAATCCCATGCCTCCCCTTGCCCGGTTTTCCTAACTGGAAAACGAGGAGGGTTGACTAGCTGATCGTTCATGTTCCTTTTGGCCTCAAAATTCGGTGAAGATGTCATTGTGTTACAGCACCTAAGCAACACCAATACAGAACCACTCAGTCTTCTCAGAAAGATAAGTGAGAACCCATTGCTTGCACTTCAGAAGTGCTTTAAAAAATATGCTTCCAGAGAATTTGAGAGGAGGCAGAACTGGGTGTGTACATGCGTGTTTGTGTGTGTGTTTTAGGAAGACTGGAATTGGGAAGAATGGAGAAAAGATCAAATTAAGATATCAAAAGACACCCATGGAAACATAATTTAGAATAAAATAAAGTAGCAAAGGGGTGCCTGGGTGGCTCAGTTGGTTAAGCGTCCGTCCAACTCTTGGCTCAGGATACGATCTCGCCGTTCCTGAGTTCGAGCCCTGTGTCGTGCTCTGCACGACCCTGTGGCGTCTGCTTGGGATTCTCTCTCTCTCCCTCTCTCTCTCTCTGCCCCTCTCCTGCTCGTTCCCTCTCTCTTTCTCTCAAAATAAATAAATAAGTTTAAAAAAATAAAGTAGCAAAATAAGCTATTGGGCAAATATTCCAATTTCTATAATTTGATTCACTTCTACCTATTTAAGGATATATCGGCGCTGAACGTGAAATATAATTACCAACGCACAGAAGTTCCTTAAAGCATTGCATGAGTCTTTGCCACGGCAAAAACTTATATGTAATAATTTAGCTTACTCTTCTAAGAAAAACAAAAAGCACAGTCTCTAAAATGCATCGATAAGATGATATTTCTCATCCAAACTTTGTATTGCCTCAGCATTCCAAATGCTCAACACAGGTATTCAATAATTATTAAGCTTTGATCACTACAAGGTATTTGTAACATAGACAAAAAGCTATTAATATGGTCCGGAACTTCAGGATACAGAATTTTGTAGCCTAACCATGTTTTAACGGTTTGGGGTATTTTTTGTTATCAAAATGGCTGTGGCCTGTTTTAACGGTTTTGGGTATTTTTTGTTATCGAAATGGCTGTGGCCACCAGGGTGGGGAGTGTCACTTGGAAGCATTATTACCTACTGACATGGAGTCCTAGCAAAAAGGCCAAGCCCAGTCAGGAGTCCCTGGGGTTTGGGAAGCCTTGCCATCCTGCATGGCAGCAGTCCGTGCGGGGAGGAATTACTTCCACAGCCATGCACACAGTAGGGAGACTGACTAGCGGTCCCAGATGTCTGAGACCCAGGGGACAATCCATAAGAGGAAGTGACAACGGTCTGGCCAGGTATTCGAGAGATTTCTCAAGTTTCAGATGCGAACCTAAATCTCTTGATGTGTAAGTGGAGAACAAGGGGACACAAGTTCATTGTCATTAGTTCCTCTTAAGTCTCTATAGTGTTCATAGAACGCTTAATCAAGAGTTTATGCCAGGAGCGCCTGGGTGGCTCAGTCGGTTGGGCGTCCGACTTCAGCTCAGGTCAGGATCTCACAGTTCCTGAGTTCGAGCCCCACGTCGGGCTCCGTGCTGACAGCTCGGAGCCTGGAGCCTGCTGCGGATTCTGGGTCTCCTTCTCTCTCTGCCTCTCCCCCACGCATTCTCTCTCTCTCTCTCTCTCTCTCTCTCAATATAAGTAAACATTCAAAGTCATTTTTAAAAAAATACATAAATAAAAGAGCCTGGCATACACTAAGTCCTCAACAAATGTTAGCGCCTGTCGTGAGCAGGGCTTTGCGATGATTTCTTTTTTTGTTTTGTTTGCATGTTTGCTTTGCTCTGCTTGCTTTTTAGGGACTCGTTGCTGTTCCTTTTAAAAAAGATATTCATTAGCTGCAGACCCCTGTGTGGGCATGGTATTCTGGAGATGGAAGAAACACCCTTTTCTCCAAAGCATGCAGATATGTCTTTAACGTCGCCTAGCATTGGGTAAACAATAATGGGATGGACCTCGAGGGCAACCTGTCTTTATCTCCACTTAGGGCATTCGTTCCATGATGGAAATGTTTGCTTTGGGTAATCTTGAATTGCAGGAAGTTGACCAGGTTGCATCGCGGGATTAACCTTTGTGTTAGAGAAACATTTGGTTCTACAAAGTCCATGCGTCGAGGAAATTTTCTTGCTTTCATTTTTAAATACTTTTCTTGGGACACCTGGGTGGCTCGGTCAGTTGCGCATCTGACTCTTGATTTTGGCTCAGGTCATGATCTCTCGGTTCGTGGGTTCGAGCCCAGAGTTGGGTTCTGGGCTGACGGTGCAGAGCCTGCTTGAGATTCTCTCTCTCTCCCTCTCTCTCTGCCCCTCCCCTGCTCATTTCCTCTCTCTCTCAAAATAAATAAATAAGTAAACTTAAAAATATAAAATAAACTTAAAAAAAATAAGAATAAAACAATAAGTAAATACTTTTCTTCTCCCAGCTTGGTCCTCTGGTGCACGGACCCCTATTGCCCTGCCATTAGGCCCATTTCGGTGTTTGGGGATCTTCCATTTTGTTATCTTGTCAATGCTTCGCTTTCTGTCTTTTTCCTTTTCTGCGTGTCGCTGATCCCGTTCCCAGGAATGTTCGGTTTGCCCTTTGCGATTTTAAATGCTGGTGGTCAGCGTGTCTCCGTAGCTCCCCGTGATCCTTGGAAGGTCATTCTGTAAATTGTCGCATGGCCCGCAAACCCTCTCGTTCACCGAATCTTTGCTCTCATGAGACTGCTCTCCAGGCTGAAGCCGGGCAGGGGACTCGTTTCACTTCCTCAGGTACGAAGTTCCTGGGATCCAGTCTCCCCTTTGCTGTGTTCTCCTGCGTCTCCTGCCTGCCTCCGGGGCCGTGTAGTCAGGATGCGACTTTCTGGTCACAGCCAGGCGGGGCGTCGGGCTGGCGACCGCTGACCTGGCTTCCTTCATGCTTTTCCCTCCGACTCCCAAGTTCCAGATGCTTTTCTGAGGCCCGAGGAAATGAGGGTGGGGTGACGAGAGCATAATGGGGGATTTTCGTTACCTATTCCATCTGTTGCCTTTAATTTTGTTTCCTTCACTCTGCAGAAGCTTTGTGTCTTGATGGGGTTCCAATAGTTCATTTTTGCTTTTATTTCCCTGGCCTCAGGTAAGAAGTTGCTGCGGCCGAGGTCAAAGGGACTGCTGCCTCTTTTCTCCTGTAGGGTTCTGATGTCTCACATTTGAGGTCTTTCATCCATTTTGAGTTTCTTGTTGTGTCTGGGGTAAGAAAGTGGTCCAGGTTCATTCTTCTGCATGTTGCTGTCCAGTTCTCCCAGCCTCATTTGCTAAAGAGACTGTCTTTTTTCCATTAAGTACTCTTTCCTGCTTTGTTGAAGATTAGTTGGCCATACGTTTGCGGGTCCAGTTCTGGAGTCTCTATTTTATTCCATTGGTCTACGTGTCTGTTTTTGTGCCAATACCATGCGGTCTTGATGATGACAGCTTTGTAGTAGAGGCTAAAGTCTGGGATTGTGATGCCTCCTGCTTTGGTTTTCTTTTTCAACATTACTTTGGCTACTGGGGCCCTTTTGTGGTTCCATGCAAATTTTAGGTTTGTTTGTTCTAGCTCTGCAAAGAATGTTGGTGCTACTTTGGTAGGGGTTGCGTTAAATGTGTTGATTGCTTTGGGTAGTATCGACATTTTAGCGATATTTGTTCTTCCAACCCATGAGCACGGAATGTTCTTCCATTGTTTTGTGTCTTCTTCAGTTTCTTTCGTAAGCTTCCTATGCCCTGCGCGTCCGCCCAGTGGCGTCTCTAGAACACTCTTTCAACCATCTCTTAAATGTAACAAATGCTAAAGATGTCAGCTGTGTTCTTCTGTTACCTGTGCAGAGAAAGGCGGGCAGTTTCTGTTTCCTGAGAAGACTGAATGGTGGCAGGGAGGGCAGCGGCCGCTGTCGACATCAGCAAAGAAGTTATTTAAAGCCCCTCATGTCCTTTTAAAAACATGTTGATGTAACTTTTCAAAAAGTTCCATTTCACATAGCCGAACGAAGTGCTTTTGTCTTTCTACATACCTTTATTTATTTAAAAAAAAAATTGTTAACGTTTATTTTTGAGACAGAGACAGACAGAGTGTGAATAGGGGAGCGTCAGAGAGAGAGGGAGACACAGAATCTGAAATAGGCTCCAGGGTCTGAGCTGTCAGCACAGAGTCTGACGCGGGGCTTGAACTCACAGACTGCGAGATCATGACCTGAGCCGCAGTCGGGCGCTCAACCGACTGAGCCACCCAGGTGGCCTCTACATACCTTTATAGCTCTTGACTTCTAGGATTGAAGGGGCTGGAAGAATTCTGGGGAAAAGCACTTTTCATTACTTAATGCGGGTTCTTGAGAGAAACCCTACCGGGCTCTCCGTTTTAACGGAGCACACGTCTTTCGCCTCAGAGCAAGAATCTGCCAGGGTTAGAACCGGGATGTTATTTACATCTAAAGAGAAAAACGCATAAAGCTTAAGCAAATGTCATTTTACAAGAGTAATTGTAAAATGTCCACACCGAGGGTCATCAGGGAGCTTTGGGGGAGGCGGGAGGAGGGGACGGAACAGGCAGGGTGTTGGAGAGCTCGCTTGTGGCCCCAGCACAGCGGGGGTGGGCTAAGAAGCAGTACAGCCCCTGAACCCCAGCGCTGTGCAGCGGGAGGAGGTGGGCTCAAGGCCACAGCTGCCACCATGGGTGTCTTGTCCCCAGCCCCTGGGCCTGCTGGTGCCCAGCACGGGCAGCTCCCCCTGAGCGTTCTGTCCTGCTGGAGGATGGCCTCCGGCCCCGGGACGGCGCTCCAGGAATGTCCGGGTGTGGTGGTCCTGTGTGTTCTCTGCTGTCCTCAGAGCCTGCTGGTGAGTAAGGGAGGGCCTCCCGCGCCCTCTTGGGCTCCCGTCTCTAACGCAGTTGCTGCTCCTGGCTGCAAAGGCACAGATTTGTGCCCACAGGGTGGTTGGATGCGTGGACGGCAACTGAGCGCAAACTTGGCGACTGCTCGTGGGCCACTTTGAAAAGCAGCAGGCAGGCACAGAAAACCGCCTCCCCGGCCGACGGCCGTGTGCGACGTAGCAGTGGGGAAGAAGCGGGGTCCCTCACGGCAGAGGGTTTTCCGCGGAGCTGGGAGGCCAGTGACGAGGTGGGCTTAATGTACCTCCTCTCCCGAGGAACCCAGAACCTGTGACCCAGGCCAAAGTGCGAGCCCTCTGGGGACGCAGCCCAACACTGCCACTTGCAGCAGGAAAGGCCGGGCTCTCGGTCAGCGGGAGCCTCAGCCAGCAGCTGTGGTCCTTGTCTGATGCTTTGATCCCCACGCGGTTCCTGCGTACCCGTGGCCTCCTGACAACGTGGGGTTGACCGCGGAACCCTTGCAGGGCCCTGGCTCCGACAGCCCGCCTGACCCTGACGTCCCTGACCGGCGCCCTCCCTCCCCCCCCCCCCTCGCTGCTGCCCCCCCCCCCCCCCCCCCCCCCAGCCTGATCTGCGTTTCCTGGTTCTTTCCTGGGAGCTTTCTCTGTCTTTCCTCCAGCTTCCCTTAGGCCTCCACCTTGTTCTCCTCCCCGGCACCCAGGGTGAAGAGGCCAGGCTGCCACGAGAAGACTGTGGGTCTTTTCCGAGTCCGGGTGTCACAGTGACTGCAGTGTCGGTGTGTTTTCAGCCACGTAGCGTTCAAAACCCGAGCTGCTATTTCTACTAGATTCCTATCTTTTTTTATGTCACAAAGCCCGTGGGCGTTGTGCCAGCGGCCCCATCTTTCCACTCGCTCCCCGGGCTTTCGGGAGTGATCGCGCAGAGGGTGGTGAATGTTAGCACAGTGCGTGTGGCAGGCCCTACCACAGAACCGAGAGTGGACACGAACCCGTGCAGTAGCTAATAAGAAATGGCAAGGGCTATAAAACAATAATACTTTGGGGACTGTTTTTCACATAAAGCATGGACCTTTAGGAATTGCCGAGGGAGCTACCGAGACGGAATTAGAACAGATGTGAGAGCCTTGATATCATGAAGCACCACGCACACTGCGGACTCACGCGGACACGAGATGCCTTCTTGACATTAAACCCGGAGGATGCCAGTGGTGCAGGGACGGTGCTCTTCTCTGATGACACTCAGCTCAAGCGTCACACGTGCCACCCAGCCTTTAGGGAGGCAGACAAAGCTAACGCCAGTAAACGGCAAGAGAGTACATTTGTTTTATACACACCAATGCGTCTTTTAGCCTTCGAGCACAGCGCATTTATAAGTCCTCATTCCAAAATATAGGCTCAGCCCAGTCACCCCCATTAATAGTTTTGCCCCCAAATACTTAGAAATATTGTTGAAGATCCCTGTCTGACATTCTGAATGAGCAGAGTTTTTTTTAGAATGCTGCCTTAACATGTTTATCTTTTTCATTTTTTTCTGCCTTCCCATTTTTTTAATGTTTATTTATTATTGAGAGATGGAGCATGAACAGGGGAGGATCAGAGAGAGGGAGACTCAGAATCGGAAGCAGGCTCCAGGCTCTGAGCTCTCAGCGCAGAGCCCGATGCGGGGCTCGAACTCAGGAACCGTGAGATCATGACCTGAGCCGAAGTAGGACGCTTAACCGACGGAGCCACCCAGGCGCCCCACTGCCTTCACATTTTTATTTTAGCAAGGTACGTGTCTCCAGATCACATATTTGTGTGCCCACGTACGTGTACGTTTATTCGCGAGCGTGTGTCTACTCACAAACGCACACACAAAGCTGTGTGTCTTTTAGGATCTGAATCAGCTACGTAAAGAGAGTTTGCCGTTTCGTTTGCTGTCCTTGTAATTGCGTGGCTTGGCTTTTCTTGATGAGGGGCTCTCTGGACACAGCAGGGCTGCGAAGGGAATGCCCCGGGGGGTCTAGCCCCTCTGAAGCTCATTCATCAGACCTTGCCCGTCACTCCAGAGAAGTCATCCAGTGACGGCAACACGGCTGCTGTACGGACGGGGTGTCAGGACCGTCCCCCTGACTCCGGCGGCCGCCTGGCTCACGAAGCCCTCCCTAGAGATTCCCGAGCCCTCGTGTGACGCTGCTATTGAGTGATATTTGAAGAGTACTTCCTATTTTACAGATTGTGCTCATGCACCGTGGCCTTCTGAATTCTGACGGCAGTCCTATGAGGCAGGTTGTTACCAACACCAATTCACGGCTGAAAACGCTTAACCCTTGGAAGACAAGCACGCATTTGTGGGCAGATCGTGAGCGGAAATCCGGATGTCCTCATGGTCTTATGAGTTCTGTTCAATACGTAAGGGTACCCAGTTCCCTCGTTTTAAGATGACCTCGGAATGCAAAGGTGGGAAGGATGGGCGTAGAAGGGGATCTTTCCCGGGGCCCCTTAGTAAAGGAAGCAGGCAGGCTGGCGGAAAACAGCTGTGAGCCACGACCCCTTGAGACATTACCTTTACCAGAATCACGTCAGTCTCCGAGTGACGGGAATGATGCTGATTTCTTCCACTTACAAATATACGGGGGTTGCCAGCCGCAAAAGAAAGAATGAACAGTGGCAGTGCCTCTGTAGCCTTGACACTGGTGGTGTGGCCGGTGGGCACCTGCCGGCGAGGGCCGATTCCTTCCTATCGTACAACTAGCAGCAGCCTCAAGTGGGCCACAGAGAAGTGCATCAGGAAAATCTAGGAATCTCACAGATCCGTGCTTTTTTTCTTTTTCTTCCTTTCAGGAGAGATGGTTCCCCAGAGAAACCCCGGACCCGGGCGGCAGCCGGCTCTGTCCTGCAGACCCCACGCTTAGAGGTTGCAGCTCAGGCCTTCCTCCAGTTCTGTGGCCCCCACGGGCCAGGCATCGGTGGCCCAACAGTACGCGCCTCTCCCAGGTCCCTCTCCAGGGCACCCAGGGCCCCGGGCTTCTCAACCCAAAGACGCAAGCCCGCTTCCTGTGTCCCCTGCAATCCCTCCCTGGCGTGGGTCCTTTGGAAGACTGAGGGGGTCCTTTTCCTTAAAATGGCACACTCTGTTAGAGCCGGGCATTTGAACTGGCATTAAATGATTTTCTGAGTTAAAAGGAAGAAAATGACAAAGGCTCAGTCGGTAGAGCGTGCGACCCTTGATCTTGGGGTCGTGAGTTCAAACCTCATGTTGGGTGCAGAGATAAATAATAATAATAATAATAATAAATAAATAAATAAATAATCTTTAAAAAACAATACACATACCTCTCTTGCATGATGTAAACAAAATTGAAACCAAAAAAAAAAAAAAAAGTAAAAAGATCACTTACCAGAACGGTGGAAAAGCATATGATTCTATATTCACACACATACACACACATATACGATATATAGATACAGAGACGCCACCCATAAAGATCATTATCCTGAAAACCAGTGATAAGCCTGTTTCCTTATAACCTTATCGCATTGGGTGTATTTAATACACTGTCCAAGTGGAGTCGGGCACAGTATGTTACGTTCACCAGGAAGCGTTTTCCCCCTTGTGAATAACACCTCCGTTAACAAGGAAAAGGTGTGCACCTGGGGTGGGGCTGATACTCAGGGGGCTGGGCCACCCATTGGGAGGCCACCCTTTGCGTATCAATAATGACAAAGGACGGAGACACCAGAGGCCTCCTTGCTGCCCTTACTTGGAGCCTGCCTCCCAAGTTTTGGTTCTTCCAATTCCTAGGATGTTGAAATTTCCAGATATCCCTCCATGACTGCGTCCAGATCTTGTTAGATTTCGGTGGCTTGCCTGCCCTGGGTGACCCTCTCCTTCTTCCCACACTTCTTTTAGGGCAGGAGACACATAAAGTCTTGACACGGCACCCCTTCAAGTCAAGTCTGCCACTGCCAATCGGGGTTCCACTCACTTACGATATATGTCCCTTCCAGAAGTTTCCATATAATTAAAATGTAGAATGTGTGCGTGTATCACCACCCGTTTCTCACAATAAACAACTTAGGGACCCTGAGTGGCTCACAAGGCCTTTGACCTGTCTGTTTCTTCTCCTGTATCTTAGTTATGCAATTTGCCAGGCCCCTGTCTCCTCTTGCCTACTCCAGTTTATTTTCATTTTGGTGATGCGTTAGGTAGATATCTCCTCTTCAATTCTTTATTACTGTTATTAGTCTTCCTCTTCTTCTTCTTTATTCTCCCTGCCTGTCCCCTTTCTTATTTGAATAGAGCAAACTTGTTATGGTTTCCTTCATCACGTGGGTGAGTTGAATTCTTCAACTCTCAGGATGAAGCATTATTTCCGCACATATACTAGGTACTCAGGGCTGTTGACATTCATGCGTGCTGTCACACGTTTGAATTTTGTGTGTGCAAAGGACAGAGAAATTCCACTGCGAACAAACGCAGAACAGAAACACATCCCCTTTGGCAAAATCCGGGGCCGAATTCAATTTTCCAGGACAAATGATCCATACTTTTATCAATTACCATGTTTTCTTGCAAGGGCAGGATCTCTGTCTTACTGTGTCTTCTTTTCTCTGTGTGTCGCCCACTCCTGCCCAACTTCAGGGATCAGATGGACGTTTTCGTCTTCAAGGCACCTGGTGATTATATTTCTATTTGACACTCAGCCACATTCTCCTCCAAGGTGTCTCTTGTGAGCTTATATGAACTTTTACTTGCTTTCGAGGCGGCCTCCTTGTTCCCCCAGCCAGACTGTGTCATGAGGTCAGCAAATTTGTGTTACCTTTTTATAAATTTATCTATCTATCTATCCATATATTTTTAATATGAGAGAGAGAGAAAGAGCATGAGGAGGGGAGAGGGGCAGAGGGAAAGAGATGAGAATCCCAAGGAGGATCCACACTCAGCTCAGAGCCGGATGTGGGACTCAATCCCACGACCCCAGGATCGTGACCTGGGCCAAAATCCAGAGTCTGACGCTCAACCGACTGAGCCACCCAGGTGTCCCCAAATCAGGTATATTAATAGAATGTGATTCTTTCTATTTGTGAACTTTGACCAGTTAGTCTTTGCTTTTCAATTTTTTTTTTCCCAAAACTTGTTTGGATTTAGGCAGATATTTTAAATATAACCAACAGCTTTGCCTGGGTTTTTCTTCTAGCTAATAACTTTTTCCCTCTGGCCTTACTTCTGTCACTTTTGGGGGTTACGGTTTCTACTTCCAGGGCTTCCTTTTTCTCTCGCTTATGTTCGATTTGTTTTCTCTCACTTTCATGACACGTACATTTTTAAATCCAAGTGACCCGGAGGTAAAGCGTAAAAGGAAGGGCAGAGATTTACCAACAAATATTATGAATTCTTGAAATTCGCTAACCGCACCAGTTTGTCAAGTGTTTGGACTCTTAACCGACTGAGCCACCCAGGTGCCCCAGTCTTACTATATCTGTAGGGCTTAACCCTCTGCTGTGTGCGAGGTGTTTTATTTGGCAAAAGAACACGTGATGGTAGGGGACAGAATAAGCAACGAAGCTTTTCTGAATAAGTCAATGGTAGGTCCTCTGCAAATACGCCCCAACCGACCGAGCCGCTCCTGGGATCACAGCGTGCCCGTCAGAGTCATAAGTGAGTGGTTCATCGAGGGCGGCTATATCGAGTCTGGACGCCATTTCAAAGCCCATGTAGACCTAGGCCCCTCGGAGATTTCACTGTAACCGAGGACTGGGGGAATGAGGAGGCTCCTTGGGTGCTCCTCCCTCTACTCAGGCTCCTCGTCATCAGAAACAACTAGCTGAGACCACCATGGATGTGTAGACCTGGGGGGACCTCAGGGATTGTTCAGCGTTTCCCGCATCGGCGAAAGGAAGCGGGTCCACACGCCGGTGCCTGGGCCCCCGCCTGGAAATTCTGATGGAGGTGGCCTTCGGGTCGGGGCTCGCTGAGTTAGGTGAGTTTCGTTAGGTGAGTTTAAGACGCGGGGATGGAGCCTCACCCCCAGTGCCACGGCAAGTGACGCCGTGGACACCGACATTAGCCCCTGGGGGAGAAGACCGCGTGCCTCCTAGAACTCCTGGCTCTCAGGACTGCGTGACGAGGAAGGTGGCTCTGCCGTGCCAACGCTCGGCAAGCTTTGTTGTGTCACTGTAATTACAGGGTGAGCGCGGCTCCACCCCCCGG
Organism: Panthera uncia; assembly: GCF_023721935.1. Classification (NCBI taxonomy): domain Eukaryota; kingdom Metazoa; phylum Chordata; class Mammalia; order Carnivora; family Felidae; genus Panthera; species Panthera uncia. The sequence goes on along the minus strand of NC_064807.1, from coordinate 3,588,866 downwards.
TGCAAAGAAAGGCGTCAGAGCCCTCTCTGAGGCAATTGTTCCCCATTAGGGAAATGTTAGGTTTCTTCTAATGGAGAAAGGCACACCACAACGTGTAATTCCTGTAGCTGTGACACAACGTACCCAAGCCAGGAACGCCACTCTCCCGTCAGCCACGTCTTCAGATCCAAATGGTTCCTCTTTATCTTCCGCTCACATGCGCTCACAGTTCTTCTGCCCGGGAGAAGCTGAACCACAACAGAGCCTTCTGGCCTCACCTTCTTCCTAACGCTTAGCGACACTCACATTGGGGAGGTGGGGGGGGGACACACCACGGGGTTACGCTTAGTTACATAGATAGAAAAAACTGTATTCTTTTCTGAACCGTTTTCACCGAAACCTTTAAGTGTTACGGAATATTCTAGCCCTCGAGGTTCTGTAGACGTGATCGGAAAATTTTCCATCTAAACCTTTTAGTTTGCGGGTAATTACAGTTCTGGGGCTCCAGTAGGAAGGTTCACCTACACACAGCGCTTCTCTGCCTGTCTCTGCAATTTCTGTTTTGCTACACGCTCGCTTTCAGGGCATTATCCCCGCCCCCCCCCCCCACCACCAAAGATGCAGGCCTATTATCTTCACACAGATGCTTCCAAAAAATAACCAGTCGACGTGGTAAATGTTGTCAAAAGTTGAGAAATGACCAAAGTTAAAACCAGTGAGTCACCGCAGTAGCAATTAGTAAAGGTTTATCAGGCACACGCCAAAAAGGCAGTTTGCCAACCGGGAACCCTCAAACCCAAACGTGGCATGAGCTCGGGGGTAGATTGTTATAAAGCAGCTCGTATGGTGAGAAGGCAGTGGCTGTGTGTTCTTCCCCGGGGATTGGTCCTAATGCTAGAATTTTCTGAAATACTATGGAACCGGTCAATGTAGGTACCTTGGGAAACAGTTGAAGTTTTGCTTGTGACTTCCAGAGGCACAAAGGAATGACCCGGGTCAAGTGAGCCTTGCCGGAGAAGCTAAATTCGGCTTTATTTGCAGGACTAGATGAGTTCTGTCGGCTCAGGGAATTTTCAAAGCTTTGTCTTTTCTTTTAACAACGTGAAGATAAGTTACCGGCGACCTAAGGCAGCCTGAGTGTGGAGAGATGCAAAATTGTACGGTAGCATACAGCCTTGGTTTATGTTTATGTTCAAACGTGTCGTAATACATTAAGCGGGCCAGCAGGGAGAGCCGTAGAAAGGGGAGGAAAGAGTAGGGTTAGCACCACCCCCCTTCCCACAGGTCTCAGCCAGCTACCCGCTTTGGTCAGGTTTGTACCCAATCCTGGTTGCTGACTGATGTATCACGGGCTGGTGTGGGGGACTCACCTCCCACTGAAGCCGGTTTTACCATTTCACGTTGTGCTGGTCTATGAGAATCGCGGCAGGGGCTGTTGGCCTCAGATTTGCAGAGAAAATTGTTTTTGAAAGGCCTTACTATCCGAGAAATTGCCTTCAAAGAGGGTTGTCTCGTCATTTGCCTTGGTAAGTGCGGTTTGGAGGTTGTCATTTGGGGTACAGAAAGGGTATCTTTTGCTTAGATTGCTCTCCAACCCGAGCCCAGGTTGTTTCCAGTGCGATCAGTCCGATGAAGGAGTGATTGCGAACAAAAGGTCTTTTTATCAGACCCTTCTGAACACTGAGAGCCCAAAATTGGTGCGGGCAGCCATGCAGGGAGCTATAGACAACCCCGGGCATGGGAAGGTGGGGGCAGACGGATAGAAATGCTGATCTGGTGGCAAACATCAGGGAAATGATGGCTCTGGGGTCTTCACTGGTCACTGGCAGGTAACGACCAGTCTCTAAGAGTCTGGAGGGTATGCCCTTGGGATTTCCAGAGCTACCTAAGGGACAGTAAGGCTCCTTCAAGGAGGCTGGGAGCAAAGCCAGAGATACATTATTTCGACACACCAAACTGCTATGTCATGAAAACTGTTGGCCTATTTTTGAAAAACTTAGGTTTTCCACGTTGCATTAAATACAAAACATTTTCTGCAGGAAATAAGAGTTATTTCAGAAATGTTTACCAAGGGTCGTGTTGTGTGTATCCTGTCTGTTTTGGGTTTTAAAGATTATTGGGGCTCCTGGGTGGCTCAGTCGGTTAAGCGTCCGACTTCAGCTCAGGTCACGATCTCGCGGTCTGTGAGTTCGAGCCCCGCGTCGGGCTCTGGGCTGATGGCTCAGAGCCTGGAGCCTGCTTCTGATTCTGTCTCCCTCTCTCTCTGCCCCTCCCCCATTCATGCTCTGTCTCTCTCTGTCTCAAAAATAAATAAACTTAAAAAAAATTTATAAAGATTACTATGTACTAACTTACCTGATTTTTATTCAGTTCTGTCTTAGAATTCTTCTGTAAATCTTTTTCCATGCTTATTTATTTTTGAGACAGAGAAAGAGCACGAGCGGGGGAGGGGCAGAGAGAGAGGGAGACACAGAATCGGAAGCAGGCTCCAGGCTCTGAACCGTCAGCGCGGAGCCTGACGCGGGGCTCGAACCTACGAGCTGTGAGATCATGACCCGAGCCGAAGTCAGACACTTAACCGACTGAGCCACCCAGGCCCCCCATCTTAGAATTCTTCTCCAATTACTTAAGGTAACTTGCTACATTTGCAAAACGTGTATTTTATTCACACAAGGCAGTAGCAAAATCTTTAAAAAAAATGTAAAACAAGGCAAAACAAAACGACACCTTCTATGAGCAGTGGATAGAGCACACATTTCAGAGACTCGAGGATTATTTACTGATGCTCGTCACCTCCTTGTCCCAAACACACACACACACACACACACACACACACACAACTTAGAAAGTCTTCCAGGAACTTTTCCCAAACATTGTGTGTGTGTCTGTGAGTCTTAGATTTTCGTTTTAAGTTATTTTCCTCTGATACTGTATTTCCTAAAATGGAGTTGATCTGGATGGATTTCAACCTCAGAGCGCTATCTGCTGTAGACTGTCTCCCCACCAAACTCCTGTGTTGAAAACTCACCCCAATGTGATGATATGAGGTGGGTGGGGCCATCAGGAGGTGCGTAGGTCAGGAGCGGGGAGACCTCCCCGATGGGATCAGGGCCCTTATAACAGACACCCCGGGGAGGTCTTGCCTCTTCCACCGCCTGAGGACCCAGGGAGAAGATGGTCTTCTAGGCACCAGGGGCCTCTCACCAAACACTACCTGTGCCAGCACCTTGATCCTGGACTTCAGATGAGGAGAGCTCTGTTCCTGGCCTGAGGCGCTGCTCTCTTTCCACCCTGCGTCTCTGGCTTGTCCTCTTCTGTGTCCTTGGATGAGTCTCTTCCTCCGGGTTCTGTCCATGTGGAACCACGGCGCCCGTGCCCAGGACTGACTCTGCCTGTCATCTCCCAAAACGACCTCATTTATTCCCGTGGTTGGAAATGTCTTCTCCGTGCTGACAACTTTTAAATTCATGCGAGTTAGTTGTGATTATATTAATCCGTGTAACAATGTAAAAAAAATGATGTTTTGAGTGCCCTTTCGGGGGCGCTCCACTTATAAACGTAGAATCTATAGACAGACATTAATCAACTAAAGCTAAATCAGATGGAGAATTGCCAGATCGAGAAGGCCTGTAATAAGAGGCCATGGTTCCCTGAAAACACGTAGTTGGGGCATTTGATTCTGAAAAGGAGGCTGGAGGGGGAGGGGGCTTTCCTGAGGTTCTGATGAGGAATTTGGAATCTGAAGGAGGAAACAGAATTGACTGGGAGGAAGTGCGCAAGCTCGGTGGGTGGGACCGCGGTGGAAGGCCCCGCGGGGTGGGAGGGTGTGCTGTCGCACATGGCTGGAGGGGAACTCGAGGGCGGCCCTGCACCATCTAGCTGCCTGTTGCCATGTCACGTTTCCCCAACAGCAACATCAATAGGGAGCCAGGGGTGTTTTGATGGGAATGGCAGGAGGGCGGGCAAACCGATAGGGTAGAGTTTGCATTTCAGAAAGTTCAACGTGAAGAAGGCGAGACTTTGAGCGGCAGCCCATCCTGGTGGACCATTTGGGGGAGTGATGCTCGGTGACAGGAAGGCGTCTTGCCAGGGTCTGCCCTTCTGCGTGTTGTCTGCCCAGAGCCTGACGCGGGGCTCGAACTCACAAACCGTGAGATCCTGACCTGAGCCGATATCAAGAGTCAGGTGCTTAACCCACTGAGCCCCCCAGGCACCCCCCTTTGGTTTTGAATTTTTTACTCGTAACGCTTGGGATGATGTAAGCTCCAACGTGTTTGTTGTTTCTTTTGGCTCATTTTTTCCCCTCCTCCCCAGAAATCCTCACCGTGGAGGCAAGAAGGCTATACTTTTTCAGGCACCACAGTATCGCTGAGCACAAGTGACATCTGGGACACATGGACACTCAGTGGTATTTCTGTCGCCAATGAGCAGAGACAAGCACATTCCAGAGACGGTAAGGAGGTTAGCTTGCCAAAGTCAGCCTGGGATTAGCCGCGGGGGCGGAGGAAGGCGCCGGGGGTCACCTCCAGGCTTCTCGTTTCCATCAGGGTGGAAAGGAAGAGAAAAGATCATTGGGGACAGGCTTCTGGTTTCCATCACAGCAGAAAGGAAGAGAAAAGATCATTGGGGGGATAAAAGGCAGTAAGTGTTCGGAATGAATGGATGAATAAAGGCCTGAAAAGTGAGTTGATATTTGTTCCTCACGGCAGAGCAAGGATTGATTAACGGCTGTGAGCCCTGCTCTGGGCCAACGGTTTTGGATTACGTTCCAGTTCCAGTGACTTGGCTGAGCAAGCGAGGCTCACATGTGCCATCTCGCCGCTGTGTCTGGGCCCCGGTCTGGCCCGCGCGGCCCCCTGGAAATGACCCCGGCGAAGTCTATCTTTGTTCTCACACGGCAAGGCCTCAGAAGCCCTGGATTCTGGAACATCTCATTCTTGCTGATTAAATTGTGCCGCCTGCAGAACAGCTGGGTTGTCTGTAGCAAATGCTTCCTTGGAAATACAATAGGGAAGAAAAAGGCTCTGCTGTCCTGCGCCCTGAGGGAAAGGAAATACTGTTGAGTCACAGATAAATGAAAAGACAGAGTTGTTTGAATTTTCCCTCAGGGAGCGTTCAACAGATGCATTTGCCTAGTTTTTTGTTTTTTGGTTTTTTTTCTCTCCTAAACCTTCAGGCTACCTGGAGGGGAGAAGCCCTGCTCCCTTCTGCCAGGATCTGCCTCCCTTCGGAAACGGCACTCTCTCCTCTGGACAGCAAAGATCGGCCTTGACGTTTGTCTGGAGACATTTGCTTTGTGGTCACTGGAAACTGGGCAGAAATACGAGACAATAAAAAAGTATCCAATGGAATACCGAAGGTCTGCTGGTCTAAAAGCAAAGTCTTTAAAATTCTCATTCAATTGCATGAGAAAGAGGAAAAGGGACCGATCAAAATGTGGTGAAAATGAGAAGTTTGGCCCCGCTGGTGGGGGTGGAAGCCACTGAAAAGAGCACGACGGAACTTTCTGGAGGGATGTAGAGTTCTGCCTGTGGATGGGGGTTTGCATTATATAAGTGTATGCGTTTGTCGCAACATTAAAAGGTCCTCTTAAGATTTGTGATTTTTATTCTATGTAACCTTTACTGCAAATAACACAGAACAGACAACAAATAGTGAACTCAGTGACGACAGAAACCCCAGAGGATTTAGGGGTGAAGGGGAGTGAGGTCTGCAACTTGTTTGGAAATGCATCCAAAAAAACATGGTGTACCGGATGCCTGGGTGGCTCTGTGTCTGAAGTGTCTGACTTGGGCTCAGGTCATAATCTCACAGTTCGTGGGTTCGAGCCCTGCATCGGGCTCCGTGCTGACAGCTCAGAGCCTGGAGCCCGCTTCGGATTCTGTGTCTCCCTCTGTCTCTGCCCCTCCCCCGCTCTCTCGCTCTCTCTCAAAAATAAACATTTAAAAAAAATTTTTAAATAAAATAAAAATTAAAAAAAAAAAAAAAAGAAACGTGGTGTTCTGATGGCTGGACAGACAGACAGAAGCGTGGATGAACAGGTGCTCCCAAAAGCCAGTGTAGTAAATGCTAATGGTGGAGGCGGGGTGGAGGTTACATAAGCATTCACTCTGCAATTCTTTTCACTTCTCTGTGTTCCGACTATTTTCAAACTAAGGCGATGGGGGAAAATGCATGGTTTAGGACTGTGTGAAACGATCATTTCCTGCAAAAGGCTAAATCTCTCTTTTCTTTTCAGAAATGTAGGATTATGATCACAAAAAGTCTTCCTCCCTAGGGTGCTGCCTAGAAAATGTGCGTGTTACCGCAAACCCAGGGGCACGATGCCAAGGGCAGGGTCAGGACCTTACCACGAAGGGACGTTATTGTCAGCCAGTCTCCAGCACCAGGTGTGCCCGCCAGCACCCCGGAGCTCACCGTTTCAGCCCCGTCCTGGTCCCCGACGGTGTGGTCACCCTCACCCACATACAAGGTCTTCAAGCACCGGTGTCCACGGCAGGACCCAAGGCTTTGTTTTCGTGAAGATACGTTCCAAAGAGTCGTGCACATACCCGGCAGTTCCAAGACGTTCTTTTGGCTGTCTCCAATTTTCTAGATTCATTTACCTAATTCGTTTAATCTCGTTTCTAATTAAGTATAATGATACTTTTCAGCGACAGAGCATGCATCACGAAGATGCATCGATACAATTACCCTGGAGACATTCACATGCATCAATATAATTCATGCTTATAATTTTATGTTTGCAACCCTGACTGGCCCAGAGTCGCCCTAAAACATCAACCTTTTCTCGCCCTCCTTCCTTCCACGGCTATTCTCCCGGGCAAAGTTTCTCACCGTCAGAAACGCAGGGTCTCACTGTACAGGGTTTCGGCCACAGTGTGTGCAAAATGACTGCAGAGGCACAGCAATTAAAGCGAGCGGTGATGGAGAGAGTGTCTCTGCCGATGTCTGAGCCGAGGTGTTGGGATGAGAACGGGGTACCAGTCCGTCCCGCCAGCGTGAGGAAGCCGCACGTCCATCGGTTGGAGAGAAGGGGCTGGTGATGCAGCTCTGGAATCAGCCCTTTCCCTGCAAGGAAGGAGCCATGCAGGTGTCCACACGGCGCCCCAGAGGGATGTTCAAATATTCCAGTGCCCAGCTGGCACCCTCCGAATACAACCAGCGGAGGCAGGGACAGCTTTCCCCAGCTTGCATTCAGCAGGCCACTCCTGGCAGGGCAGTCCGCAGGGCAGTCCTGAGGCTTTTGGGTTAAGGTGCCCCTGCCATTAGCCTCATGTCATTCATAATTTTTCTCTGCACTTGTATTTTTGTTTATTTTTTATTTATTTTTTTTAATGTTTACTTATTTTTGAGAGAGAGAGACAGAGACAGAGAGCAAGCGGTGGAGGGGCAGAGAGAGAAAATCCACAGCAGGCTCCAGGCTCTGAGCTGTCAGGACAGAGCCCGACGCGGGGCTCGAACCCACGAACTGCAAGATCATGACCTGAGCTAAAGTCGGACGCTTAACCGACTGAGCCACCCAGGCGTCCCTGCACTTGTGCTTTTTAAGTGAAATCTGGAGATGTGTGTGGGCAGAGGGTGGCTCCACCTTGTTTTGCCGGAGGCAGTCCCGCAGTCCCAAGAGCCTGGGGCTGGGATCCTGGCTTGCTTTGTTGGTGGCGACTGAGACAGCGGCAGAGATCCTGGGAGAGGGAGGGGATCCTCACAGGGGCAGCATGGACCCGGAACAGGCACTTCCTGTCTCAGGCTGTGGATTTTGAGGGGAAACCACTGCAGATCAGAAGTATACTCGTGGACAATTGTGCTAAAGCATTCAGGGGAGTCCCGGGGTTTCTTCCAAGAGTTTCGAATCCATAGTTCGAAGAAGGGCTATGACATTGCACAGCAAATACCCACAGGCTTAGCAGCGGAGGTGAAGTGTAAACATCATCGCACCGAATGGAGTGCTCTTCGTAAGAAGCTTCTGCAGGACCACTTACGATCAAGGACCACAATTAGAGAATTAAGTTTTCCTTACAACTGAAGACACACTGATAGGAGGCGCAAACAGCCACTTGAACTATATACAAATCCGTGAAGCCAGACCTCCACCTGCCCCACAGACGGTCTGAGAACACAGTCAAAGGCCCCTGCGTTCACATTCACCCGCAGCATCACACACACCATTGGTGTGGGGGGTTCCTTACACCCGTTGGGAAAATAGGTTCTGCATCCGTCATTAGGTCTGGATGGAAGTAAGAATTTACCCTTCGAAATCTTTTATCAGAAATGTATCCCAATGTTGCTTCGGCCTCTAAAGCGCTCTGGACAACCCCCAAACCGTTTCTGTAACAAAGATCCTCCTCAAACTTAAACAATCATGGAAAATTATTTTGCATTTGCCAGTAGTGACTGACCTTACCATCACCTCTGTCAATGGTCAGTCAGTTGCTAGCAGGATGCATTTTGATGACATCAGTAAATCGATTTCAGAAAACAAAAAGCCAGAAAACTCTTATGGTAAATCAACTCCCATTGATAAAATGATTTATTGTGTTATATTAAATTATGACACCGTTTCATCTATTCCTATACTCATTTATCTACCCATACATGTATATACAACACATGTATCATTAGGGGGTAAATTTGTAGGTAAGTTTTTGTTGTTATTTGGGTATCACCCCTGCCCTGTGGGGCTTAATTTTAATCATCAACTCGACTGGGGCCACAGGGTGCCCAGATATTTGGTTAAATGTGATTCGGGGCGTGTCTGTGATGTGTTTTGGGGTCCGGACATTTGGACGTGCACACTGAGTAAAGCAGATTGCCCTCTGCACTGTGGGCAGGGCTCAGCCAGTCCTCAGGGAAACACAAAGCCGAGGAAGAGAGAACCCCCTCCCTGCCCGTCTTCCAGCTGGTGTATCAGTCTGCTGCCTTCGGGCTCCGACTCAGGCCAGAACCCACAATGTCAGCTCCCCTCCCCGGTCACCAGGTCACAGATGGCAGGTTGTGGGACATCTCATAACGCCACGGTTTTCTGAGAAGCCTCTCCTTGGGGACCTGTGACTTTTTGCCTCTCCTTAGCCCTCCCGACAGCTACACCCCACCCTGGCCTCCACCTCTTCTCTGTTAAGTCTCTTTTATTCCTCTTTGTCCAGTTACTTGCCAAGTTGGCCTGGGACCATAGGCAGGGCTCGTGTACCCTGAGGCTGTTGAACCAGCCTGGGAAGAGGCCCTTGGTTTGGTTGAGAATCAGAGAAGATGACTGAAAACACTTAGAAGATGAGGATTAAATTCTGGACGATTCCGTGCTGCTGTGATGAAATATTGCCCTCCCCCTTGCCTCGCCCCTGCCTCCAGTGGCTTCATCAAAAGCCTCCCTCCTCCCACCAAATGTGTCTCCTTCCATCTCAGTGCCCTCCAAATGCTCCCCCTGGTCTGGATAGGTCTGCTCGAGGAGCACAGAACCCAAGGAAGATTGTCCTACGACATCCGTGCCGAGCTGGGAGACTTCTTCCCGGGATGGTGCGTAAAGTGCTCGATCTATTGCAACGCCTGCATTTCTTGGTTTCCAGTTTGAAGACAGTGTCCATGAATGTTATTTCTAAGGATTTCCTTGGCCCGAATCATCTTGACATAGGTGGGTTTTGTGGGCAAAACCTTCTGCCCCAAACAGCAGGTGCAGGGTTCAAATTTGTTTTCTTCCCTAAATGTCATCTGTCGCTTTGCACCCGGACAACTCTACCCTCATTATCCTCACCATCATTCCCTTCTGTTTTTCAAACTTACCAGCACCATGGGGGAGTATTTCTCAGGCAGCACCCACTGTTCCAAAGCTATTTTGGGGTGCGGTGCTACTCCCCGTCGTAGTCCGTGGTTACCAGGGGCTTCCCTGGGCAGGGCCCTAGCGACTGGCAGGTGGTTCACACTCATCCGTCTTCGAGGCCTGTCTTTCTCCATCCTGCGTCTGGACTGTGGCAGCAGAAAGAGGCTCAGGGCGACGGCATCCACGGCGACCCTTGGTGCGACCTCTGGGGAAGCTTCCGGCTCTGCACTGTTTTCTTAGCCAAGCAACCACCTCTCACGGCCCGGCCACACCCACGTGAGTGCCGCTGAGGGTGGCTGTGAGACAACTTGCTCTCTGCCTTGTACCTGGCTCTTCTCTGCTGCTGGGCCTCTGCCAGCCGACCAGCTGATATTAGGTCCGGCTGCTTCCCTGCAAAACGACCCTCGCCCCAGCACAGAGCCCAGGGTGTTCTGGGGTCCAGGGGACCCCACTGTGGACGGGCCTCAAAGCACATTATTTCACAGACAGCCTCTTGGCACCTTCCCCAATTAATCTTTTGTTTAGTCCCTTTTGTTCATTACTGTGAAGTCAGTGCCTGACCTGGCCTTGAAACACTTATGGCCCAGAAACCCCCTCTGCTGTTCCGCCTTTGATGTGTGCAAGGCGGGAGGGGGCTTTGCTGCCACACAAAGAACGGGCACACTGTAACAAAGGGAGACAGATGCTGGGTGGAAAGGCCATAAAGATAATGATGCCCTCAGGCCAGGAGCTGCTCAGATTCCAGAGCAACTTGGGAATTTCCTCAATCAGAGCCGATGTGTTTGTGCAGGGGAAGCAGCAGACGCTGTGGGTGACGCAGGGCTGGAGAGCAGGTGCACACGCCTGCCCGATACCGGGTGTGTGTGTGTGGGGGGGGGCGGTTCAGTGGAATAAATAACCACGGCTTGGAGCACATGAATGAGATCAAAGATGTTGGTAGAAAAGCCACTTTGAGTGATAATTGAGAGGAATTTTAACGATTACAAATGGAAGACTAGAAAGGCCAGAGCAGGGCCCGCTGAGTCCTGGGGAGCACAGGAGCAGGCCCCCCGGGGGGAAGGGAAGCAGGCCGGCAGGTCCCTGATTGCCAACAACGTGTAAGTTATTCTCAGAGAGCGAGTTCCTGCGTCACTGCCTCAGCCCATCACCTCTGCGCGTTAGTGTTTCCCAATGGATCGGATGAGGGATGGTCACGATATTTAAAGCAAATGAGTGCCTTTTCCCTCTGGATGAAATCTTGCAGGGTTTTTACGTGTGAAGACACAAAACAGAGCTGCTGCTGGGGACAGAAAGGGGGTCGGTGGGGGCGAGGGGATGGAGTCTGCCTTGGACCCACATAGCAACCCCTAAGACAAAAGAGGTTTGTGTGTATGTGTGATCGTGTGTGTCATGTGTGTATGTGTACGTGCATGCATGTGAATGTGCGTACGTGTGTGGTGTGCGTGTGTGTACATGCGTGTATGTGTGTACGTGAGTGTGTGCATGTGTGGGTGTGGTGTGTGTGTGCATATGTGTGGGTAAGGTGTGCATGTGTGTGCACATACGTACATGTGAGTGTGCCTATGTGTGGGTGAGGTGTGTGTGCGTGTGTGCATGTGCGTACACGTGAGTGTGTGCATATGCGTGGGTGTGGTGTGCATGCGCGTGTTCGTGTGTGCGTGTGCGTACACGTGAGTGTGTGCATATGCGTGGGTGTGGTATGTGCGTGTGTCCGTGTGTGCGTGTGCATACACGTGAGTGTGTGCATATGCGTGGGTGTGCTGTGCGTGTGTGTGTGTACGTGTGTACACGCGGAGGCAACTGGTTATCACTAGGTTTCCCATCTCTTTTCGGACTTGTAGTATCAAACGTTAGCACTAAGCCTCAGAGTCCAGTTTCCTGAAAGACAGTCATGTCGTGTGTGTTCCTTTTCTTGTTATTTTCCTTGATGGTAACAATTTCTTCACTTTCCTTTCTGCCGTTCTTGCGCATCTATGCACTTTTTGTTGCGTGTTGTGCATTTTTAGGAGCGTATAGCGTTTAATAACATTTCCTGGAGATGAGTATTGTATAAACTTCGTTTGTAACACTCACAGCCTTTCAAATACTCTTTGAGCTCAGAAGTACAACTGTGTGTGAACCCTTACGACCGCGGGTTATTCCCGACGGCGTCCGCGGGTCCTCAGCCTTGCCCGCCGCCCCCGCTGACGCCACAGGAGGCAGAGAACGGTGGCACCGCCCGGTTCCTGATCCGCGAATGAAGAGCAGATACAATGCCTGTTGTTTTACACGATTGAGCGTCAGCCGCTTTGTTGTGCCGAGAGACAAAACTGGGAGACTGTAAGAGACCGTCGAGGAGCAGTGCATGCTGGGGTTTGGGGGGCCGCACTTCCTGGGGGGACGGGGACTGAAACGCAGAGGGTTCCGGCAGTGTGGGCATCAGCCTGAGCCCACGGCATAGAAGGCGCAGGCTGCTTCTTGGTGCTTCTGCAGAGGTGGGAAGGGGCACGTTCTCACACACACCGAAGCGAACCGTGAGGAATCCAGGCAGCGAGTGCCGACAAAGCCCTGCGATTGGCCTTGGGGATGATGGTGTCCCCGGCCTTCCTTGGAGCCCCCTCAGCTCGGCAGGATCGCCCACCCGTCCGCACCGGCTCTCAGTCTGGGGGAAAACAACCTCAGGTTTGCCGGAGGTGAGGCACAGGCACCAGTCTTGCTCTTTTGTGATGATTCGGTAGCAAGATTCTGTGACAAGCAATTACCAGATGCACATTAAGGTGCAAACAGGAGTCGGGGTGGGGGTGGCCCCTGGGTTTCTTTTGCTAAGGAGCGTATGATTTGGAAATTGGTTACAAGAGAGATGGAGATTTCCTTTAGGGGTTCCGTACGGAGCACAGTGTCCCCAAACAACTTTAGGACCAGAGGTTCTTGCTGACAGAGCTCGGGTCTACTCACAGACGTCGTCCCCATACTGCGCCATCAGGACGAGACAAATGTCCGGAGTCCGTGCAGCTCGGGGCGTGTGTTTGCGGGTGCAAGTCGAGGGGGATGTCCTCTTTCCCATACACCCACCCCCGCCGGCGGCCTGACTTGTTAAGCCAAACATCACAGAGACAACTTGCTTACAGGAACCGCTGTGTTCGGGGCGGCGGCCCAAATCCAGCCCTCAGCTTCTCTCTCTGCAGGTGCAATCCCAAGCCTGCGAGCGGAGACTCGGCATGAATGGACTTGCCAGTCTCAAGACAGAAATGATGCCATTTGGCACCTTTCCTGACCACCGAGCTTCTGAACACAGAAGGGAGTTTGCACCAGCAGGTCACGGGGACGGGGGCAGAGACAGTCAGCCCACCGCGAGGACGCAGCCCAGAAGCTTACTTCCATCCAGCCCGCGGGAACAGGTATCACTGAGGATTCACCCAAAACCTGGCGTGTCTTTTTAATTAAGAAATTCGGCGGGAAACAATGCACGGCATTGTCCGATGTGCTGTGGGGCACACTCCTACCTTTTGTGATTTTTATCTCTTACGGGACAATTGCCTTCCGGCCCATTACTTACGCGGCAAAAATGGTTTTGGCAAAAATGCTTGTGGCAACTGTGTGTACGGAAAAACTACTCAGAACCATCGCCATTAGCTGTGATGATGATTCTTATTTTTTTTTAATTTTTTTTAACATTTGTTTATTATTGAAAGACAGAGGGAGACAGAGCGTGAGCAGGGGAGGGGCAGAGAGAGAAAGGGAGACACAGAATCCCAAGCAGGCTGCAGGCACAGAGCCGGATGGGGGGCTCGAACTCACAAACCGCGAGATCACGACCTGAGCTGAAGTTGGACGCTCAACCGACTGAGCCACCCAGGCGCCCCATGATGATGATTCTTTTGATGACCACGCAGGCTGTCAAAATTTGACTGTGTGCTTTCAACTTTTCCAGGAACAGCCTGCAAGGGCAGTGACCCCAGCTTTTCTGGAGACCCCATGACTGTTCACTGCTATGAAATATGGAGCAAAATCCCCCCCCACCAAGAAGCCCTGCTTTCCTTCAAGGGAGGAGAGGGTTGGAGAAGGAAGCCCGGACTCACACGGGTGAGGGTCAGGACAAGACATCTGGTGGCTGCCCCCGTTCTGTTTGGGCTACTGTCTTGTCACTGAGCTGGACACATTTTAGGGCACATTGATTTTCTAATTTTGCAAGATACAGCCTATTTGTCAGAGGATGAATGTTTTCATCTATGACTAAGAGTGTCCTCTACTTGATTTCGGGCCAGTGGACTCTTGATTTCGGGTCATGATCCCAGGGTCGTGGGATCGAGCCCCACTTCTGACTCCGTGCCGAGCATGGAGCCTGTTTGGGATTCTCTCTCCCCCCCTCTCTCTCCCTCCCAAATGAAAAACTGTTCTAAGAAAACAAATTTTTAAAGTTTAAGAAGAGATTCTCCTCTACTGGTCCCTGGGATGGAACGGTCGTGCCCATTCCCCTCTGTTGAAGTGGAGGGGGAGGGAGACACCCCCACACTCACGCACGCTAATCCATTTACTTGTTCAACAACGTGTGACCCGTCCCTGCCGCGGCCCAGGTCCTGCTTTAGGCGGGGTGATACAGCAGCTGGTAAAGGAGTCGTGAGGTCATGAACCGCTAGAGTAATGGGGCCATCATGAGGTTTTTGTACTCACTTTGTGTGAGGTGGGAAGACAGGGCTGGGTTTAAGCAGAGAAATGACCGTGGAGGCAGACTGCCGACGTCGGAGGTTTGCCGTATTTCAGAGTTAGCCAGTGGTCCTGACGCAGCGTTACCCGCGTGTGCTCGCCGAGACACTGTCACTCTCGGCAAAGTCAGCAGGTGCGAAGCGCCCTGGGCTGGCTCCGCCGGGCCCAGACCTCGGGACGGGCGGCGGGAGGGTTTCTAAATCTCTCCGGAGGGTCACACTAGGTGTAGAGTCAAAAGCTGTTTGCTATTCAAGCCTGCCCCCCGAGGCCTAAACTTCGCAGAAACACCGGACACCCCAGGAGAACCGTTTCCAGCCGCGATGTGACGGGACCTGTGTCCTTGCCTTCTGGCTGTTTGGGTCTCACTCCGGCCGGCCGTACTGAGCTATGATTGACAGACAAAAATTGTACCGCCGGGGACATCCGTTGGGCTTTCGGACCCATTGGCTCCTGGAATCACCTAAGAAGTATACACTTTCTGAGAAATAGTTATCGGTCTGTTGTTGGTCATTGGTAAGTCCTGAGCACAGGGCCCATGGCTGTAAAATAATCTAGAAAGTAAGACGACCTAAATCTATACAATAAGAGCCCACCCCCCTATTTTGATGTGTGTGCGGGCAGAAGCCTCACGTGGCTGAGTGAATCTTTCACCAGGAAGCGGTAAAAGACTAGGAAGTGGTCTTTCCAGCAGCAGGAAAGACCCAGGCGAGGCAGGCAGGGTCTCAGGGTTCCTGATGCCTCCCCGGCCTCTTGTCCAAGGAGATGGTGACCCCACTTGGTACAGTGAGGGCTGGGACATAGACCACCGCCCCCCCCCAAGTCCCGTACACAGGCCTGCGTCGCCGATGGCTCCCCCTATTAACTTCTGCCGGCCCACCTTGAGAGCAACCTGTCTGTGACCGAGCGTGGAAAGGAGCGCCCTGCACAGTGGCACGGACAGCCCACCGGACAAAGTGGCTCCGCTGTGTTTTCGGACCATGCTGTCCGGGCCCTTCAAGACCACGTCTGTTTCCCGTTCACGTTTCCTGAACCCATGGCATCAGACACCAGCCCGATCATGCTCTGTATCCACCGCCAGCAGCTGGGGGAATGTTTCCATAAACAATGAAATTTAATGAGTGGTTTCTAAAAAAAGACAAGATAATCCCATCCCGGCTGCACATCTCCAGTGACCAGAGTGGGGACTTAGCTCCACGGTTTGCCGCAAAGGAACTTGTTGTTTGCGCCGTGTGCTTGACCAGACCGTCTGCCCCTTCTTCTGCTGTAGGCTCTCCATTCACAGTCGCTGACACCTTGGCCTCCGTGGGGGCCCCGCAATGGCCTTCCATCCCCTTCCAGGCCTTTCTAAGGACTCAGATACATAGGAGACCAAAGAGCCATGAAGAAAACAAAATCTGAGAGTTTTCAGAAACCCACTTAAAAATCTTTTCAGCATTCAAAATGTGGTGCTGAGCAATTATCAGATATGATGCTTTTTTTCTAGTTAAGCAATATAAAAATCTTTTTCTAGGGGCACCTGGGTCGCTCAGTCAGTGAAGCATCCGACTTTGGCTCAGGTCATGATCTCCGGGTCCGTGAGTTCCAGCCCTGCGTTGGGATCTCTTGCTGTCGGCACAGAGCCCACGTCGGGTCCTCTGTCTCCCTCTCCCTCCTCCCCTCCCCTGCTCGTTCTCTTTGTCTCTCTTAAATAAATTGAAAACTGAAAAAAATGTTTTTCTGTAAAAATACTTTTGTCCCTCTTACATACAACCCTTCCAGACAAGAACTCTAGATAAAAATAAGAAGTGAAGTTGGACACTTAAAGTTTTGGTTGCTAAATAAGGACACGATAAACAGAGCTGACACCTAGGACGGCCTTGAGAAGGAGGAGACACTACCGATCTTTGTTTTGGTTGAAACTACTCCCGAAAGCTCTCCCCTCCTCCCTGCCGCCCAAGTCCCTGAGATGCAGGCTGAGGGCCGAGCCCGTGGTCCCGCTGGCATCCTGCTGGTAACATGGATGACGAGAAGGAGAGACACCCGGAGCCTGCGCCCACCCCCAAAAATCACCTCTACCTGCTGGCTACACCCATTGGGTACAGCGACCGATGTCACCGACAGAACAGGTCGATGCTGCCCGCCCCAGGGAGCACCTCTGAAACCACAGCCTGAATTATCCAAGCTGGACCAACAGGCCTGGAGGGGAGACCCCGTTGTCAACCTGCTACCAATTACTACGCGCCCTACCTAGGGGGCCCTGACATCACCAACTCTCCCCAAGACAGGACTCGCACGTGCCTTATGGGATTGGCTCCTCGTGTTCGGAGCTGTCAGGACATCACCTCTGCCTGGAGACATGCCGTCAGCCCTAAGCCCCCTGCCCTGCACAGGCAGGGCCCAAATGAGTGCTTTGGGCCGGGTGGAAAAGGCTCACACAAACATTAATTTTTTTTTCATGTATATTTTTTTTTGAGAGAGAGAGAGAGAGAGAGACAGAGAGTGGGAGTAGGGGAAGGGCAGAGAGAGAGGGAGACACAGAAGCTGAAACAGCTCCAAGCTGCCAGCACGGAGCCCGATGCGGGGCTTAAACTCAGGAACTGTGAGATCATGACCTGAGCCAAAGTCGGACGTTTAACTGCCTGAGCCACCTAGATGTTCCTCAAGCAAACATTTTTAAAAGCTGCCGAACTCTTGTAAAGTAGACCCGGAGAGACTAGGAGGCCTCTTTTCCCGACTTGGTAAGTGGGAGACTCATATCTGCCGCAGACATTCAACCCTCCAGGTAGGCCTACTCCTCTCCTCAGTGGTTTTGACCAAAGCCATGAGCCTTGTGGTCTCAAACTCATTTTCGGGTCTCGACACGGCCCTTCAAAGTCTAGCCCACTCAAGTTTGTGATAGAATAGTCTGTTTTTCACTTGGGTCCTAAGAAAATCAGGGAGTAGAGTGGAAGAGTCCTGCTCCAGGCCCAAATCCTGCATGTGGCTTCCCAGGCTTGATCATGGCCACCAGAGGGGCTTTACCTGGCAGGTGTCACAGGCACAGGGCACATCAAGGGTGCAGCCATTCTTGAGGGAGTTGTAGTCAAGGACTCAGGGCCACCCCTCCAATCAGACATGCTTTCACACATGTCTACACCCCAGCTCAAGTGGATTCCTTTGGAGGCCATCTGTGGTGGCTTCCTGAAGGGTGCCTGCAAAGACCTCCTTGTGGGGCCACAGGGGAAACTTGAAGACACTCTTCTCCACTCTGACTTTTGACCCCCAGTACTTCCTGCTCTCCCTGCCCTTGGCCCTGGTTCATAACACCATGGGAGCCTTTTGTGGGCAAGGAGATGGCTTCCATCTGTGCTGAACCTCTTGACCCCGATGGTGGTCCATTGCATGGGAGGAAGCCAAGTAGAGAGAGACACTGTCTCTATTTACAGATGATATGACTGTCTACATAGACAATTCCAAGGCTTACACACACACACACACACACACACACACACACACACACAAACTTGAGTTGCAAGATACAAAGTCAACACACAGACATCAATCATCTTGTTGTATACTAGCAATGGAGAGCTAGAAACAGAAATCAAAACACTATGCCATTTACAACTACTAAAAAATAAAGAAGGAAATAACTGAAGTCTAGATCTAACAAAACTGTTAGGGGCTGTAGAGTGAAAACTTGGAAAATGTTAACTGAGTAAATCAAGGAAGGTCTATATAAGTGGACAATTCTCCTCCAACTAATCCAGGTGGTGGCCTGTCATCTAACCCTATTCCTTTCTAACACCGAATCCCATGGCATCGTGCAGACACATCACGTAGTGTTTAGCCACACAGCTGTTGACGGGCACTTGGGTTGGGTCCACCTTTGGGCCTTTGTGGATGTGCTGCTTGGAACATTTGTGGTTAAGAATCTGTCTGACAGCTGTTTTCAGATCTTTTGAGCATACACCTCACTGTGGAATTGCTGGGTCATATGGTCATTCTATGTCTAACTTTTTGAGGAACTGAACATCTTATCGGCAGCGACCGCATCATTTTACGTTCCAACCAATGGTGTGCAGGGTTCTAATTTCCTCAAAACCTTGTCAGGACTTATTTTACTTTAATTTAATTTAATTTTATTTTATTTTATTTAATTTTATTATTTTATTTATTACAGTACTTTATTTTACTTTACTTTAAATTTACTTTACTTTACTTGAATTAGAGCCATCCTGGTAGATGTGTGGTTTTGATTTGCATCACCCTAATGACTACCCTTTCCGTGTGGTCGTTGGTTATTTGTATACGTTCTTTGGGGAGACTTCTATGCAAGTTCTTTGTGCAGCTTTTAGCTGAATTATTTGCCTTTTTGTTGTTGAGTTGTAAAAGATTCTGTGTAGTCTGGTTATTAAACCCGTATCAGACATGGGCTTTGCAAACATCTTCCCCCATTCTGTGGTTTGTCTTTTCACTCTCTTGAGAGCACTCTTTGATGTACACAAGCTTTTAATTTTAATGAAATGCAACTAATCTTTCTTTTCCTGCCTGTGATTTTAGTGTCATCGTTAAGAAACTACTGTCCGATCCAAGGACATAAAGGTTTGCCTGGGTGTTTTCTTCTAAGTCTTTTCTACTTTGAGCCCTTAAACTTAGATCTTTCTTTTTCTTCTATTTTGAGCTATTTTTGTACATGGTGTAAGGTAAAGGATCTTCGGGGATATTCAGTTTTCCCAGCACCATTTCTTGAAGACATTGTTCTTTCCCCCATTGAATTGTCTTAAAATCAATTAAACTCTTTTCTGTGGTCAAGATACATATGCTTTTGTCAATTTGGTTAATATTTTTCAACGAGCCAATTTTGGTTTTGTTGATTTTCTGTATTGTCTTTTTAATCCTATATGTCATTTATTTCTGTTCTAATCTTTATTTTTTCCCCTTTCTTCTGTTAGCTTTGAATTTACTTTGCTTTTATTTATTTACTTATTTATTTACTTACTTACTTATTTACTTACTTATTTTCTTCTCTTAAGGTGGAGGGATAGGTTATTGGTTTGAGATCTTCCTTATTTTTAAAATATAACTGTTAACAGCTACACATTTCCCTCTAAGCCCTGCTTTAGCTGCGTCTCAAATTGTAGCATGCTGTGCTTTATTTTTGATTCATATCAAAATATTTTCTAATTTCCATTTTTATTTCCTCTTAACTCGTTGGTTAGTGAGTAGTGAGTGGTTAATGCCCGCAACCTTTGGGAGTATTTCATAGTTCTTCTATCATTCATTTCTAGCTTTATTCCATTGCGACCAGAGAAGATGCTCTGTATTACTTCAGCCTTTTAAATGTATTGAGGCTTATTTTATGGCTGAATATATGGTCAGTCCTAGAGAACATTCCATGTGCATTTGAGGAAAATGTCTGTTCTCCTATGGTTAGGTGGAGAATTCTGAAAATGTCTGTTAAGTCTAGTTGGTCTGTAGTGTTGTTCAGGTCTGCTCTTTCCTTCTTGTTCTTCTGGCTTATCATTCTACCCATTGTTAATAACGTAGCACTGAGTTCTCCAAATCTTGTGAAATTGTCTATTTCTGCCTTCAATTCCACCAATTTTGACTTCATACATTTTGGGGCTCTGTTTTCAGATTCATATATGTTGGTAATTGATACATCTTTCTGATGAACTTTTCCTTTTGTCATTATAAAACGTCTTTCTTTAGCTCAAGTAATGCTTTTTGTTTTAGGTGATTTTGTCTGATACGTGTAGCCATGCCAGCTTTCTTATGATTAATACTTTTATTTGCTTGCTCTTCCCCCTCAATCCACTTTTGTATTTTCATCATATATGTATCTTTGAATGTAATCTCTTTCTTGTAGACCAAATATAGTTGGATCGTGTGGTTTTTTAATTGAATCTATTTAGACTTAATGGAATTACTTTTAAAGTATGTTTTGCGCCTGCCATTTTGGAATTTGTTTTCTACATGTTTTATATCTATTTTTGTTCCTTTATACTCGGCTATTGTCTTGTTTCTTGTTAAATAGGTATTTTCTAGTTACCATTTAATTCTATTGATATTTCTTTTACTATATATATATATTTATAATTTTTTTAATGTTTATTTTTGAGAGAGAGAGAAAGAGACAGAGTCAGAGCACAAGTGGGGGAGGAGTAGAGAGAAAGAGGGAGACACAGAATCCAAAGCAGGCTCCAGGCTCTGGGCTGTCAGCACAGAGCCTGATGTGGGGTTTGAACCCAGGAACCATGAGATCATGACCTGAGTCGAAGTCAGATGCTTAACTGATTGAATCACCCAGGCGCCCCTCTTTAACTATGTATGTTGTTCAGTTTATATTCTTATTGGTTGCTTTGAGGATGACAATGAGCATCTTAATTTATAACAATCTCCTTTTCAATAATGCCAACATACTATAAGTACATACTAGCTTTGCTCCTATATATACCTTCTCTTCCCTTTCTTTGTGCTATTAGCATTATACAAATGAGCTCTTTATACACTGTAAGTTTATCAACACAGTTTTATAATATTGCTTCCTTCAATTGTCTTTTAAATTAAGTAGGAGAAAAAAGTTACAAACCGAATGTATCTATACAATACTGCCCTTTGTATTTACCTGTGTAGTTATCGTTACCAGTCTTCTTAATTTCTTCATATGGATTTGAGTTACTGGCTAGTGCCCTTGCATTTGAGCATGAAAGACTTCCTTTACTATTTTTTATAAAGCACATTGTCTATGTTTGATATCCTCAGTATTTCTTTGTCTGAGAATGTCTGGAATTCTTTATTTTTTAAAGGGCAGTTTTGGTGAAAACAATTTTTGGTTGACTTCTTCTTTCAGCACTTTGCATATGCCTTCCATCACGTTCTGGCCCCCGTAGTTTCCAGTGAATAATCACTGATTAACTTTATTGAGGCTCCTTCTGTGTGGTGGGTCACTTCTCTTCTCCTGCTTTCAAGATCCTCTCTTTTCTTTGTCTTTAAACAGTTGGATTATGCTGTGTCTTTGTGCCAGGCTCTTCGTTTATCCTATCATCTCACTGAGCTTCTGGGATGTGTAGATTAACATTTTTCATCAAATTTTCAATCATTATTTTTTTTAGCTATTCCTCTCATCCTTTTCCCCCCTCTTTTTTCATTTCGAGACTCCCATTATGTGAATGTTGGTAAGTTTGAGAGTATCCCACTGGTCTCTGGGGCTCTTTGTATTTTTCTTTGTTGTTTTCTTTTTATCTCTAGAACATATATTTGACTGAAAGTACCCTATCTTTGTGTTTGCTTATTCTTTCTTCTGTCAACTTAAAGCTGCTAAGTGAGCCTCTCTAGAATTTCTTTGTTATTTTTTTTTTAATTTCACTTTATTGATATTCTCTGTCTGTTGAGATTATTCACTTTTTTTAAGTTTATTTGTTTATTTTGAGAGAGAGAGAGAGGGAGAGAAAGTGTGAGTGGGGGAGGGGCAGAGAGAGAGGGAGAGAGAATTCCAGGCAGGTTCGATGCTGTTAGTTCAGAGCTTGATGTGGGGATCCATCCCACAAACTGTGAGATCATGACCTGAACGGAAATTAAGAGTTGAATGATTAACCGAATTGAGCCCCCCAGGCTCCCCTGGTGAGATGATTCTTCTTTTTTTTAATCTTTTTAATGGTTATTTATTTATTTATACTCAACTTTTAAAAAATGTTTATTTATTTTTGAGAGAGACAGAGACAGAGCATGAGTGGGGGAGGGGCAGAAAGAGAGGGAGACAGAATCCAAAGCAGGCTCCAGGCTCCGAGCTGTCAGCACAGAGCCCAATGTGGGCTTGAACTCACAAACCGTGAGATCATGACCTGAGCCAAAGTCGGATGCTTAACTGACTGAGCCACCCAGGCGGCCCAATGTTTATTTATTTTTGAGAGCACAAGCAGGGGAGTGGCAAAGAGAGAGAAGGAGACACAGAATCCGAAGCAGGCTCCAGGCCCTGAGCTGTCAGCACAGAGCCCGACGTGGGACTCAAACTCACAAACCACAAGATCATGACCAGAACTGACTGAGCCACTCAGGCTCCCCAAAATGGGGAGTGTTTTTGAGTTGATGAAACAGTTGCAGTCATCATGAATCTATATATGCTATAATATTTCACATGCTGTTCTCCCCAACAAATAGTGCCTGTAAAAACTAGTGAAATGTGAATATGATCTGTATTGGATTTCGTTGTATTTCACTAATACCAACTTATTTTAATGATATGCTACAGTTACAGATATATTATCATTAGGGGAAGCTGGGAGAACGTTGGTGGGCAGTTGGGCTGTTGGCTTGGCTCTAATCTCTCTCTCTTTTTTTAAATTTAGGAAAGCAGAGCTGACTTTTTAAAAAATAATTTTTTTAATGTTTATTTATTTTTGAGAGAGAGAGAGCAAGAAGGGGAGGGGCAGAGAGCGAGGGAGACACAGAACCCGAAGCAGGCTTCAGGCTCCGAGCCATCAGCACAGAGCCCAATGCGGGGCTCGAACTCACGAACTGTGAGATCGTGACCTGAGCTGAAATCAGACGCTCAACTGACTGAGCCACCCAGGCGCCCCCAGAGCCGACTTAAAGTAACCCCTGCCTGGCCTCTGCCCTGAGCCCCTCCTTGGCGGCCGAACGAAGGGGGATTCCTTGGCAGGTGCCCACTCACGGCTCACATCACACATCTGTGTGCCCACGGCCGGGCCAGTGGACGTGCCCTCGGAGATTCTTCAGGCTCATTCCAGCAATGCCAGCTCATGCTTGGCATCACAAGGATTTAATCAGCTCCAAATGGTTTCTTCCAATTTGTCCCAAAATGTTATTGTAGCAGATGCAGTGTGCTTTGAAGTTGGTATGCGGTTATAGTCATCTCCTAGTCAAAATAGAGGAAGCTGTCTTCTCCAAAATTCATTTAAAGAGATTTGTAATTCCGTATTCGTGTTCATATCTTTTCTGGAAGGTCTGAAGCCAATTCTTTATCCCTGGCTATAATGACAATCTTGATTGTCGCCTGTGCTCGGTGAATGGATTTTCCAGTAGTGTTACTATGTATCTATTCTGGGATTATTTGTAACCGTCAGGCTTAAATGGGGGTGGATTGTCTATTGTCCTATGGTTAATGGAGAAATCTGTAACTTTGCAAGTTTCTGTGTGGGCAAGAGAGTCTCCCAAGTGGCTTAAACAATCAGACGTCTGAGTGGATCCAGTCTGGGCTGGAGATGGAATGCGTGTGCTCCTATGGGCAAAGTTAAGGAAGGCTCAGGAAAGTTCTGGAAGCAGAGAGGCACTGGGGCAAGGGCAGGGCAGGCAGGAGCGGAGAGAAGAGGCTAATGCCAAGGGAAGGAGAGTCACAGAAAGGGCCTGGGAACTTGGAGGTGTGATGAAGAGGGAAAGAATCTAAGGTCATGGAGGGCTGGTGTGAGATCAAAGCATGGGGGAAGGGTGGGAGGAAGGGGAAGAAGGACAGAGACAAGGGACAGGAACAAGGGATTTAGTGAGGGAGCAGGGGGTGGACAGAGGCAATTTGGGCTGCTGCTAGAACATTCTCTCCAAGCACACCTCACTCTACAAGGAGCTTCTTTCCTTTTCAGGGCACACCGAGCCCCCGTTATAACTTCGCGTCGATACTTGGGCAGTAAACAATCTGACCCCAAAGCGTCTTATGCCAGGAGCAGCGAAGCGTACAAACAGTAATGAGTAAGTTGGATGAAGCAAAACAAAACAAAACACAAATCTATTGTGGTCTTAAATTTTAAAAATAATTTATCTTTAATTCCTAAGGACTATATAAGTGTCGCCTACCTATTATTATAAAGTAGTATTTTAGCCAGTTTTTCTAAAATGTTCCTAAGAAAGCAAAGTCCTTGGGCAGCTCAGCCACCCATCAGGAAGGTCACCTCCCGGTACAGAACAGGATCAGCTAGAGGTGGAAGATTCTAGAGCCAGTCCTCTTGGACACCTGCATGTTTCCTCTCCCTCTGTGTCCCCCGAGCTGCAGGACACAAGAGGGGGCTCCAGGAGAGTGGCCGGGAGAAGCCCGAGGTTGGCCCCCCTGAGCTCGGTTCCATCCAGATGCAAGCTTCCTCAAACAGAGTGGGCACTAGGCGGGTGGCTGATCAGGGTGGTCAGCTCCATCAGGGCCAGGATGCTCCCCACCCGGGTCTTAACTGGTCAAAACTGTGCAGAGGAGCCTGGGTCACCTTACCGAGTCTGACTGTGGGCAGCAGGTAGGGGCTGCTTCGAGCTCTGTTGAGAAGTTTAAGGCCAAGTCAAGGCCCAAAGAGTGCGGCCATCAGTCCATGACGTGAGTTGTGGGCTGTATGTTATTAGTCTCAAGACACGTGCTTCACCGTCTTAACTTTGTGAAACGCTTCCATTTAGAGTAGCTTAACGAAAATAAAATTACATCGGGGCTGAGATGAACAGTGAGAAAGAGAAAAATGATTTAAAACTTGAACGTAAGACAAAAATATAAAGGCTGGGCCTCTTGATCCCATTTGGAGGCAGTTTTAACAGGCCCAGCCAGGCATTTCGTGAGGAGTGGGCTTTGGTCACGGCTAGCTAAGGGTCACAGACTTTGCGAGACCACTGTTCACTTGTACATATCTGACCTCTAGAGATGCCCATGGTCTGTCTGCTAGAGAAAACGACCCCCAAGAGTATAGTTTACTGACCAGTAAGGTGTTAGCGAGTCTCATATCTAACGCCACATCTCAGACTAACTGCCTTTGCCAAATGGCCTTTGAAAAGCCTGCTCTTCAAAGAGAAAGCTAGGTCTTTGAACCAGCTTTGCAATCTTATCAGGTCCCTCATTAACTGGTAGGTTGAATAAAATCTTTGTCATGCATGCATTTTATGTTTGCGGGCCGGGCAGCCATGATTTTTCTTTTGAAAGTTATACTTTAACATGAACAGGATATCTAGCTGTGCCTGGATGTTTGTGATTCTCTGCGTCTCCCTTAAAACTCCACTTCAGAAAGCTTTTACAAACACTTCGATGACTGTTAATTATTTTAGTAATTTAATCTTTCAGCTGAAGCATAATCAGTGACTTAACGTTTCCTTTCTTTGATTGCTCCTAGGAGAAGTCGGGCTGTTGATCGGGCGGGTTATAAATATACACCTAAGAGAATAAGTTGTAGATTTTTAATAGCTGGCCTTATAAACTTTACAAGAAAAGGAAAAACATCCAGTTGGTGGGATGACTAGCGGACAAACTAAAAAGTTAAAAGCATATGCTTTTTAAAGAAAATGTAAATACATTAGTTGCAGAAATGTGCCTGTCTTGCTTCTGGAGGCTGACAAGCTATCTTGTCATTGTTGGTTGATGGTAACAGGTGTTGAAAGTGTCCCTGAACCCACAGCTGTACTCTGTGTGAGGGTCTCGGGGTTTTGAGACATTGGAATCATGGGAAGAGCTTTTGAAATGCTGATGCCTGGGTCCCATCTCCTGAAATCCTTTTTTTTTTTTTTTAAGTTTATTTATTCAGAGAGGAAGAGAGGGCATGGAAAGGGCAGAAAGAGAGGGAGAGAGAGAATCCCAAGCAGGCTCCACACTGTCAGTGCAGAGCCCGATGCAGGGCTTGAACCCACGAACCCTGAGGTCATGACCTGGGCAGATATCAAGAATTGGAGCCACCCAGGCACCCCCATCTCCTGAAATTGTAGTTTCACTGGTTTGGAGTGTGGCCTGACCATCGGTCTCTTTAAGTGCTACCCGGTAAACACCAACTTTGAGAACCCCGTTGACCTTGGCAATCGTGCGGACCTCATTCAAAACAAAAATTCTTGGTTCCTGCCACTCAGAGGTTCTGATTCAGATGGTTTGAAGTGGGGACCAACAGCCCCAAGTGTTGACGTCGATCAGGTCTGGCAACCACCAGCTAAAATCATTTATTTTGGTAATTATTGGTCATACAATCACATCTACTGGAAACTCTAACCATTGTCCTGAGCTGGCTTTGCTCATTCACATGTTTGTGACTTAGTATTTAGTATTTAGTAGGGAAATCTTGTTTTGAGAAAGAACAAGGTTCAGCTTTGAAGAAAGTCAAGGCACTTTCACAAGTGGAAATGCAAATAATTCTATGACTAAAGCCTGAAAGGTAGATCTTATTAAACTTCTGTCATTTTCACGGACAAATATTTGTCAATTAGGGACACGTTTAATCGCGAGCGGGTAAAAATCGTTTCTCGGTGTTCTAACTTGAAATGTGCCAAAAATACCAAAGCTTGATAAAACCTTGGCCCCAATACACTATCATGATGCAGCCTGGAGCTGCGCTGGAAAATTATAAATATCTCCCTGAAATGCCCATAAAACTTTCAACAAAGGAACCTGCTGGTGCTCTAAATCGGGCAGGAAGAACACTCCAGCTGGCAAGAGGTGAGCCCCCTCCGCCTCTCTCCCCACCTGCACCACCGCTGACCCCCAAGAGGGTGAACATCAAAGGGTGCCTTTAGGGGCAATGAACACTGATTGAACGTACTCCCCTTTTTAATTGTACACTCCTGAAAAAAAAATGGAAAGAACGTTGTAGTTGCGCATTCTGACAGAGATGTTGGTTAGGAGAATCCACTTTACTGCTAAAATCCAGACAGAAGAGAGAATTGTCATACTGAAAGGTACTTGTCTTTCATTAGCTCTGGAACATTTTCTGACATTATTGCTAGAAATATTGTTCTTTCTCGACCAGAGCTACATTGCCCCTTTTCCTCTACCCCCTATGCCTCCTGACTTTTGTTATTTATAATTCGTCTCTGACGAAACAAGGCAGTTTTCACAGATCTATTTCTTGTTCCGTGAGTTCCTCCTTCGGACATGTAAGCTGCTATTTAGAGTGTCCATTTTCTTTTCAAGTGTCATTTTATTTTTCTGGGCAGAAGTGACCACTGGACTCTTGCTTTTTCTCCCACTGGCCTCATCTGGTGCTACAGGGCCATGGGGCTACAGGCAGGGGACACTGGAAGGGCCTCCCTGCACCAGAGCCAGTGAGGGAGGGGACACCTGGAGCCCTGTGATCTTCTAGCACTAGCCGAGGCCAGTGACAGACCATCAGGAAAATAAAATAAGCAGAAAAAAAGTAGAATACTTAACACAGATGAAAGCCAAAAATAAGGAAATAGTAGAGAAAATGAAGAGAGTTTTATTTAAAAATATAAAGTTTAGGGGCGGGCCTGGGTGGCTCAGTTGGTTGAGCATCTGACTCTTGATTTCGGCTCGGGTCATGATCGCATGGTTTATGGGATCGAGCCCCACGTCAAGCTCTGTGCTCCCAGCGTGGAGCCTGCTTGGGATTCTCTCTCTCCCTCTCTTTCTCTCGAAATAAAATACATACACTTAAAAAAATAAAAGCATACGTTTCATTTGTTTGAAATGATTAAGTACAAAGAGGAAACCTTTGACGATCCATTTAAAAAGAAAAGAAAAAAACTTCAGAAATAATAAAGGTCATTCTTTATGGCGCAATCAAATTGTAAGACAATGAGAATTTTTGACAACTGTAGGAATAAGTTCGCAAATCTATGCGAAATAGATGCTTTCTCACAAAGCATGCTGTCCAAGTTAACCCAAAGGTAGAGGGGTAAATAGTTAATAGCCACACGGGATGATATAGTTTATGTGAATACAAACTGACCAATGTGGTTAAAGCCCATGATGTCATCAAGAGAGGAAAGGACGGTTGTTGGGGAGGGGTCCCCCGTGGAGAGAGAGGAGCCAGGAATGGGGTCGGTTAAGAGATGTCGCCAGCAGTAACTGTACTGTCTTTAAGAGAAAGCAAGGAGAGAAGTGGGACAAAGTGTTGGCCATTCTTGCTGGGGGAGAACTGGGGCCATCGACATCCACGTTACTGTTCCCTGTGAGGGATTACTCAGCCCCAACTCCACGCGGGGTTAAAAAGAAGCCTTGTTAAGTTTCTGTAAGGATGTGAAAACCATTTGGTAAAATGTAGCATCCCTTTATGACAAGCACTTCTTAAATGGGGGATAGAAAGAGATCTCTTAAGGAAGAACGCAGACAACTTTGTCTTAACAGGCAGATGATAGAAACATTCCCGGCAAAAGAAGAAACACGATGTCCAACATCGCCACCTCAATTTTGGCTTTTACTTATTTCCCAAAGACGGCCAACGGCACCGCACATTTGGAAGAATCTGCTCCAACTTTCCTTAAGATGATTTCACCGAATCTACGTAAAGCCAAGAACGGAGCCCATGTTGATGTGCAAGACAGTGCGGTTCTCTCCCTCCTCCCGCTCATTTTTCTCTTCGTCGTTGTGGATTCCTCCATCATCCAGCCCCGTAACACAGTGAAGCTGGGGGCCAAGAAAAATGCGTGTAATAAGTCTGACTTATTAATAGCAACTGTAAATCAGAGATAAAAATACTACTCAGAACAATGAGAGTTTCCGCATGACGATAATGATTACAATAGCTCTGCACTGATGGATTAGTTGTCATTGTTATGACTCCAGTAATTAAGATTTAGGGACTCATTTTATGTAGGCAAACTGGTGAATGAGGAAAGTCCGTGAAGATCCGGGGAGTGCACGTCTAGAGATTTGTCAAGGATAAGGCTTTCTGCAAAAAAGGATTTCACAGCCAAAAAACCCCACAAAAGCCAAAAAACAAAAAACCCCAGAGCAGCAAGAAATATAAGCATTGTTTACTGTGTACCATGTATTAGGCAGATAACGTGACAGTTCTACTTTTCATTCTCGCAAAAGACATATGAAAAAATTCTTCAATTATTCCCATTCTCCAGAGGAAGCTGTTGAGGCACAGTGAGATTAAATACTTTGCCCAACGTCTCACAGGTAATAAATTAGCCGCAAATCGCGGGCTCAACTCCAGGGATGCACGTCCCCTGAGAAACCAGTGTGACATTTGTATACCTCAAGTGACACGAAACAAGTACTATTTCAATGCATGTGACACTGCGGACACAGGAGAGCAGTCCAGGAGACGTCCGTGAAAATCAGGGCGCAGGCTCACTTGCAGAAACGGAGGGTCTGGTCAGCTAGAGAAGCAAGCTCTGATTTCCTGTAACATGTTCCCGCATGCCCACCGTCCGTGTGTCAGAGAGGTGCTAACGAGAAGTGTCTGAAAGGGCATTTCTTTGATCTCCAGCCAGGGTTATGTCTGCTTTGCCGTGAACTTGACGAAGGCCAGCTAATCATGCATCTGGCATCCCACGGAACTAAACGTGTGCGCACGAGGACCCTTATCTGCGTAATTAGCCATGACGCTTTGTGATCAGCTGGGGCACAAAATGGAAATTCCCGGTCTGTCGTGTGTCAGAATAGAACATTCCTCTTCCCATTTCAGGTCCCAAAATAACTCTTCAGGTGATCGTTTTTGCTGAAGAGGAACCCTATAGAATTCCAAACTGTACAGACAAATATCATTGCAAGTAGTTTGGAGACAGTGTCTTCCTGTCCTATGGCAATCAAGATGTTTGAAAAATTCTCTGACATGTGTTGGGGTTCCTCCCTCACTCCTCCCCTCAGATTCTGACAAGTGAACAAACACGTGCAAATGTCAAGGATTAAAATATCTGCTCCACAGCTGGTGGAGTGAAGCTGGGGAACTCACTTTGGATCCAACGCAAAAATGAGATCCTTTCTATTTCCCACGCGCGTTGGACCCACAGGGCAGAGATGTCCTCCCAGGCGAGCTGGCCGCAGTCCGCACCAGCAGCCCAGAGAACACCCCCCCCGGGACAGGGCCGGAACGCCAGGGACGGTACCCCGGTTAGCGCACCGCCACCCACTCGGGAAGTGACGATCCGCAGAGAGAATGGCAGATGTCGGTTCCCCTACACTAGTGGGTGGGTGCGAATCCGATTTCGTGGGAGGAGAAGCTTCTCTAGAATGTGAAAATCCGGTTCTACAGCAAACAGATGCGCTGGCATTGGAAAGCATGACATGGTGTCTCTCCACCTACTTACCGGGTCGCTCTCCCCCTGCAAAGGTGTGGCCTCTGGCTCCTCATCGTGGGCACCGTGCAGGACTGAAAACATGACCCTTCTTTGGAGAACTTTCTCTCTAAGAGAGGGAGATGTTGGTGCACACACACATTGGACTCAACACGATCAGCCATACCGCAACCCACCAGCTGCCCTCAAGAAGCAGAGAAGATTCCATCGCATCCGACTAGGGAGCAGGTGAGGACGTGAGGAGGGGCGGTGGGGCTGGCAGAGAGCAGGGGGTGGGATGGGTGTTTGAGGGAGTCTTTGTGGATAAATGAGAGCAGAATGTTTTAAAGTCACGGGGGGGCTGTTGAGCCAGAGCTTCCTGAGTTGGGAGAGAGAGCTAACTGAGGGACTGAGAGAGAAGAGCCCACGCAGGAGGTGACGAAATCGTGAACCACAGCAGGGGAAACAGGAATAGAACCCACGGGGTAGAGCTGAGAAGCCTCACACAGGTGGCTTCCACAAGCTTCCATTCCCTTCAGAGGCTGATGCACACGGAGATGGTGAACGACACAGGAAAAACGTCCCAAGGGACCTACAGGCACAGCCTCTCTGTCCCAGAGGGAACGTGACATGGGAGCCTCCAAGGTCAAGGCCACACTCGGTGCTGCCCATATTGGTTGGAACCCGGTATGCGTTCTGATGACTCAGTTCATCTGGGACAAGTTAACCTGACCTGAGTGATGGCAGTCTATCTGTGCAGTGAGTGGCCCTCAGAAAAGGGCACAGCATGGGGCGTGCCTCACACGGAAAGGGGGTTCCATGTTTATGGAGTAAGGACGGCACGCAAAGGCGGTGAGTGATCTCAACATCAGAGGGTTCCAGGGACAAATCTTGGCTTTCGTCCGTCCTCACCAGGTCACCACGAATAGACAAATACAGTTTCTGTGAGTTCATGAAGTGGTGCAAACAACCCTTTCTGTGAGTTGTTTCGAAAACCAAATACTGTGATGCAAAGTGCCTGGAATAAAGCGTCGTTCGAATGTCACCCAGTGAACGATGGTTCACTTCTGAAGGGCTCTTCCACAGGTTCCATGAGTTGATGCCACTTTTGGTCTAGGTGACCTTGCCGGTCCCGTCTGTAAAAATCCCTTCATGTCCGAGCACGCCAGCTCGGTTTAGATGCCCACACGCTTACTGAACTCACACGGTAGGGCAGGGGTAGTGGAGGGGGGGGGTGTCCAGCACACGGAGTAGAGTGCAGCCCGGCCCGTGCTTTCCCGGAGGTGAAATCCAGTCGTGGCGACAGGCGTGGAAACAGGCAGCGGAGTAGCGCTGACCGTGCCAGGCAGGTGTGTAGACAGAGTTACGCAACAGCACAGATCCGGGGAGTCTCGTCACCGGTGTCTAATGAGCCCGAGCGGTGGAGCGATGGGTGCAGTTTCCGGAGAGGGAGCGAGCGGGGGAAATGCTCGAGAGAAGACGGTGATGGTGACGCATGTTCCAGATACATAAACCTGGAGAAGTGGCATTCGCTGACCTCCGCCACCATCATATCCTGTACGAGGGGCCCTCAAAACATACTCTCAGGGCCAAATGTAAAAGCGAGGGGTATCGGTATTGAGCACTGGGTCAGGCACTGTTTGGGATGCTTTATGCATGTTCGTATTTCACCTAAAGAATGGGAAACTGGGGACGCCTGGGTGGCTCAGTCCGTTGGGCGTCCGACTTGGGCTCAGGTCACGATCTCGCGGTCCGTGAGTTCAAGCCCCGCGTCGGGCTCTGGGCTGACGGCTCAGAGCCTGGAGCCTGCTTCCGATTCTGTGTCTCCCTCTCTCTCTGCCCCTCCCCCGTTCATGCTCTGTCTCTGTCTCAAAAATAAATTAAAAAAAAAAAAAACGTTAAAAAAAAATTTAACAAGAATGGGAAACTGATTCAGAGAGGTGAGGTGAGTTAGCCAATGTTATATAAATAGAAAACGATACACAACAAGTGTTTTTGCTCATGTTACGAGTCCGAGGCCAGAATTCTTCCCACGGTGTTCTAGCGTATGCAGGAGGAGGTTCCAATGAGGACGTTTCTGTAAGCAGGCCTGGGAAGCTGTAACGTATCTTAGTTTTGTTTGTAATATGTGGATCTTATGTTGTCATATTTTAAAAATTTAAACAGTGTTCATACTGTTCTGTGTTCTTTTGTGTGAGGGTGGCTCAAAGGCAGCCATGAGAGGAGATTCAGGAGACACTCCGGAAAACACAGTTCGTTATACTCCCAGGTCCTAAAGACAGCAGGCAGATGGCGAGGCACCGGAATCGTTTGGGACGCGGAGGGGGCGGGACGGAGGTGAGAGCCCAGGCCATGGCTTTTGTGGAGTTGCCATGGGAAAGGCAAGGCGGGGCAGGGTGAACTGTTTAGGACTAGCTAGTCTGAATAGCATCGGTGGGATCAAAGCCACAGGGGTGTCCCTAGCTGCCGGTCACCTGCCCTGGCGCGAAGAAGACAGAAGAGCGTTGCCTCCAGGGGCACTGAGTGCTGGGCACTTTGGTGCCTTTAAGTGTTGGGTAGTCCGGGGAGGGGCAATCTCTCCGCAGCCAAAAAGTTGTGTTTTTTTTAAAGACATCAAACATCATAATCCATAAAAAATAAAAAGTATATAAACAAGACACATGCCCAACAATCCACCCACTCTACGTGTTCACCTTAAAGGTCTTCATTACTTTGGGTTGTCCAAACACCAACAACACAACCCAGTCTTAGACAGGTAAGTGTCTAAAATGCTCCGCATGTCCCTTTTGGTCAGTCTTTGCTCCCATCCCCAACCCAAGTAACCACTGGTCTGCTTTCTGTGTCTATAAATTTGCTTTTGACAGATATTTCATAAAAATGGAACCATACAGTATGTGAATATTTCCACTGAGGCTTGCTCAGCATCCTGTGTGTGCAGATTAATGCATTCACCAAAACTGAGAAGTGGTCAGTCATTGTTTCTTCATATACTTTTTTTTCTTTTTACCTTTTCTCTCCTTTCCCTCTGGGATTCTCAGTACACTGAAAATTGAGTTGACAATCTCCTATAGGTCATTGAGACAATGCTCATTTTTCTTTCAGTCTTTGTTTTCCCCCTCTCTGATCTTCCTATGGAATAATTTTGACCAACCTGGCTCTAACTTTACTCATTATTTCTTCCACTATCTCACGTCTGCTATTGAGCCCTTCTAAGTACATTTTTCATTTCAGGTTATTTACTTTTCAACTCCAGAATTTCCATTTGGTTCTTTGTAATAATTCCTACAGCTCTATGAAATCTGTGTTTCTTGATTCGTTGTTGTTCCACTTTCCTTAAGTTCTATAAAGTTGATTTCCATTACTTCTATTAGTATATTTATAAGAGCGACTTCGAAGTCTTTTGTTTACTGGCTCCAACAATGGGTTGTTGTTCAGAGAAGGTTCTGTTGACCGTTCACCTCTGCCACCACCAACGTCGCCGTTGTCACCTTGGTTAAACATCTCCATTTCATTGCATGTCTTGTAACTTTCTGTTGAAAGGTAGACATTTTAGATAACACGCTGGACCGGCTCTGAATCTTCTTGAAGGTCATCTCTGATGCTGTTTATTTGTTTAGTAACTCTCCTGGGTCAAGATAATCTGCACCTGCTGCAGCGTGCAGCTGCTGTGAGTGTAGACAGGGGGCACGTTCAAAGTTCAAGTCGACCAGGGCTTCACTTTCCATGGGGTCCTGTGGAATCTCCCGCGTGCAAGTGTGTAGCCCCAGGCTCAGCCAGGAGTGCGTGAATACCTCGGGGCCTCTGGTCTCCATGGCAGAAATATGCGGTCCGAACCAGGAATATGTGTTTCCCAACCATGTCCTCGACCTCAGGCTCAGAGAGAGAACAGCGGGCTGTCTTCTACTCATCCACCTCTGAAAGGTTACTCCCACCCCGATGTCATTACCTGTGGGCGTCACCCACCGCTCTACACCGAGGGACCGTCCTCTGGCATGGCAGAGAGGCTGAGGACCCTTCTGAACAACCTGCCTTAGCAGAACCTCCACGATCTGGATTCGAGGGATCAGAGCATCCCCAGGCCAGAATGCCACCGATTACCACCATCCTTACTCAAAATCGAGCACCTTGTCAATTTCCAGGGCACCGAAATGGTGGTTTCTCAGGATTTTTTCCCCTTAGCCTTACATCTGCTTTTGAAAGGGAGTATTTGCTGGTCACCACACTGGGCCGTGACCACTCTCCATCATCTTCGCAACGGATCTGTCAGCCTAAAATGATCTCAACATAAAAATTAATTAATTACAACATTCTTTCCTGCTTTCGGTCGGGCGGAAGGGGGATCACAAAATCCTAGAACTGAGAGCCACCTGGTTGGCTAACTCTATGAAATTATCCTCTACAGGTGTGAATCGTGCCTAATTTTAATACACACAATAATATAGGAATAATATTACTCATGTATTGTTCTAATAAAGGTCTTATGTTGGAGGTTTCAAGGGTAGGTATAAGGAGGGTTGCCAGTCTCAGGGACACATTGGCACCCCCGTGTTCAACACTGCAGCCAGAGAAGGTTCTGAAGCATATAAAGCGTTGGTGAAACCGCACAGAACCACTTCCTGTCTCCTAGGAGATGGGTCCCTTTCTAGCCTGTAATGAGATGCAAATGAGGAGCGCTGCTGAATAACGAAGAGACATTAACATGAGGCAGATTCTGATGATGGGAACAGGCCAACAAAGACAGCAGAGAGACAAAGGGTAGCAGATGAGGAGAATGTGTCAGAGAGCCCATCCCTTCCTGTGCACGAGCTCCGGCATCTAGCTGCCTGGGTTTGAATCTTAGCTTTGGTTCTTTTACAGGCTACGTGATTATGAGAAAGTTCCTTATGCTCTCGGTGTACGTTTTGGCATCCTGCAAATGGGAACAAAAATGGTATCTTTCTCCTGGGTTGTTCTATTGATTAATAACTTAATACACGTCACGCCCTTAGCGTTAGCGCCTATCACCTGGTAAGTGTTCGGTAATGTTGGCCGTTGTTACCGGGAGCCACCCCCCTCTTTGTGGTGCCCGCACCCTCGGTCAGAACTCACATTCGAGTCATGGAGGGAGCCAGCAGACACATCTGCGACATAACCTAGTGGTCCACGCTGTGACTTAGTTTCCTGGAGCTGCCAAAACAGAGCACCACAGACTCCGTGGTTCAAAAGAGAAGCAAGTCAGCCTCCACTTCTGAAGGCTAAACGTCTAAACTCAAGGTGTCGACAGTGTCATGCTTCCCCTGGAAGGGGATCCTTCCTTGTGTAGGGAAACCCTTCCCTGTCACTTCCCAGCCACCAATCGTTCGTGGGCCATCTCTGACGTTCCTTGTGCATCCCATAACTCCGATCTCTACGCCATTACCGTGTGGCACTCTCCCGTGGGTCTCTGTCTTCACATGGCCATTTTCTTCTGAAGACTCTACTTACGTTGGGTTTGGGGTCCACTCTATTCCAACACGACCTCATCTTACCTGATTACACCTGCAACGACTCTGTTTCCAAATAAAGTCCCACTCAGACTTCTCAGCGTTTCTGCCGGCCTGTGTGTGCGAGGATGGGGCCCATAACGAAATCCGAAACATGTGCTTGAGGGGACCGGCCGTCTTGACAGCCGATGAGGAAAGAAGGCTTATCTGAACTTCCCTTAATGACTAGAGCACAGCTTCTGGGGAATTCAGCTGCCATAAATCCCCTTCTGAGGGAGTTTCCAGACAGGGAAGTGACTGACCTTCGACATCATAATATTCCAAGAAAATTGTGTAAACAGGATTCATCAGAACCCTCCATACTTTCCTACTGAAGCCCTGAACCTTCCCATTTTTGCTAAGCTGGGACATTACCCTTCGCTGCTTGGAGGGCCACTTCTTATGTGAGCTCCCACGCTTGTGCCAATCAACTTTGTAACTTCAGCTGTTAGACCATCTATCGTCAGCTCATCCGTATGTTCCTGATCATCAGGCATAAGGTGGCCGAGGAGAACTTTTCCTCCCCACGCTGTGAAGAAAAACAAAGCAGAGTAAGGACAGGGTGACGATGAAAGGTTAGCTGTATATAACGATACGTACTCACTCGATGCTCTGAACTTGGTGCCCAAACGTGTTACCAAGCAGGCTGCCCCATGCAGGGCTCAGTCTCGCGACCGTGAGATTATGACGTGAGCTGAAATCGAGAGTCAAACGCTTGACGGACAGAGCCCCCCCCGGCCCCCCTCAAATTGGCTGGGCTTTCTGATGTGTTTGGAGGTGAGCTGTTGGTGGGCTGGGGCTCTTGACTCTCTCTTTTCCCATCCTCTGGCCGACCGGCCAGGCTTGTTCCTATGGGTTCCAAGAGAAGGAACCAGTGTGCAAGGCCTCTTGAATTAATTATAGGCTCAGAACTGGGAAAAAAAAAAAATTGCAGCTGCCTTAGAAATGATTCCACACCAACATTTACTGCTTGAAATGTGCATCAGGGGTTGACAAGAGTGTCCCGTAGAGGCCCAGATAGTGAATATTGGAGGTTTGTGGATCACGCACGTTGTCTGCCGTCCCTCCCCCCCCGCCCCCCCCACCGCCCAACAATTCTATATGTTATGCTGTGCTCACCACAAGCCTAGCTACCGTCTGTCACCATACAACCTGATGACAATGCCACTAACAACACTTATCCCCAGGGCTCATTCCATACCTGGGAGCCTATATCTCCCACTCCCTCTCATCCATTTTGCCCAGCCCCCAGCCCCCTCTGGCAGCCATCAGTTTGCTGTCTGTACTTATAGGTCTGTTTCTGCCTCTTGAGTTTCGTTCACTTGTTTGGTTTTTGGGATTCCACGTATAAGTGAAACCGTATGGCACTTGTCTTCCTGTGCCTGATTTATTTCCCTTAGCAGAACACCCTCCAGGTCCATCCGTGTTCTTCCGGGTGGCAAGATCTAAGTCTTTCCTTTGTGAATAATATTCCATGGTGTGTGAACACATCTTGATCCATTCATCTCCCGATGGACACTTGGGCTCCCTCCATGCCTTGACTGTATCCTGTGTTCAACGGCTGTACAGGTACAGGCTGCAGGCCAAGTGCGGCCCTACGGACCTTAGTCACCTCTTGCGGATGGTCAACAAGGCAGCTGGCAAGAGAAAGATTCGTTCTTTGCATGTTTGATCATTGTGTGTATGGACAAATACATACCGGGCAATTTCAGTATAGAACATGCTTATTTATAAACCTTCAATTGAGGCATGGTTGCCTAGATGACACCTGAAGAAGGCCACTGAAGGCCACTGGAAGTTCTTTGTTCGGAAACAACTTTGTGTCATTTAAGAAGGCGTTTTGACTTCCGTAGCCTTTTTGGCAAGTTTTCTTTTTTTTTTTTTTTTTTTTTAAACACTTTTTTTTTTTTTTTTTCAACGTTTTTTTTTTTTATTTATTTTTGGGACAGAGAGAGACAGAGCATGAACGGGGCAGGGGCAGAGAGAGAGGGAGACACAGAATCGGAAACAGGCTCCAGGCTCCGAGCCATCAGCCCAGAGCCTGACGCGGGGCTCGAACTCACGGACCGCGAGATCGTGACCTGGCTGAAGTCGGACGCTTAACCGACTGCGCCACCCAGGCGCCCCGCCTTTTTGGCAAGTTTTCAAAAGAGTCTTTTTCTCTTTGCAAGATTGTATTGGCTGCTCAGGGTCCTTTGAATTTCCAGATGAATTTTAGGATTATCCTGTCAATTTTTGTGGAGCCCAGCTTAGACTTTGTTAGGAATTTTGTCAAACGTGTGTATCTGTTTGAAGAGTACTATCTTCTCGGCAATATAGTCTTCTAATCCATGAACGTACAATGTCTTTCCATTTATTTAGACGTTCTTTAATTTTCTTAAACAATATTTTATAATTTCCAGCATCGTCCTGGTTTCCTGCACATCTGGGGTTAGTTTTGTTTTTAAATATTTTATTCTTTTAGATGCTACTGTAAATGGAATTGTTCTCTTAATTTTCAGAGGGTCTGCGGCTCATAGATAGCAATAAAATTGATTTTTGCATATCAATATTTTAACTACGACCTTGATTCAGCTTGTTTACTGTTTCTAGTAACTTTTTAGTGAGTTCCCCAGGATTTTGTATATATAATAATTGTCATCTATAAGGAGTGATAGCTGCTTCTTTTTCTCTCTGGCTTTATTTAATTTTCTTGCCTGATTACTCTGGCTAGAACATTCACTACAATATTGAATAGAAATGGCAAGAGTGGACGCCCATGCCTTGTCCTGACTGTAGGGCAAATTATTTAGTCTTTCACGATTGAGTATAACGTTACTGGTAGGTTTTCTGTCGACACTTTTCTGAGGGTGAGAATGTTCTCTTCCGCTCCTGCTTGCTGACTGTCTTTATCATGATAGGCATGTTTGGATATTCTAAAGTGCAGTTTCTATGTCCACTAAGATAATTATGTAGCTTTCGTCTTTTATTCAATTAATTTGATGTAGTAAATTGACTTTTAAATGTTAAATTGATCTTGCAATTCTGAGATGAGTCCCACACAGCCATGGTGTATGCTGTTTGATTCTGTTTGCTAGTACATGTAATTTGTTTTAGATTTTGGGGTTGTTTTTTTGTGTGTGCATCTGTGAAAGTATATTGGTCTGTAACTTTTTCTGTAATTGTCTGGGTTTTGTTGTTGTTTTGTTTTGTTTTGTTTTTTAATTTGGGTAGTACTAGCCTTATAGAATGAATTAGAACATAATCTCGCCTCATTTTTTGGAAGCATTTATAAAGAATTGGTTATTATTTCTTTTTTTAAAAAAGGCTTCAATATTTTCGAGCTGTTTTGGGTTCACAGCAAAAACCTGACAGAAAGTTACAGATTTTTTTTTTTAATTTTTTTTTTCAACGTTTTTTATTTTTTATTTTTGGGACAGAGAGAGACAGAGCATGAACGGGGGAGGGGCAGAGAGAGAGGGAGACACAGAATCGGAAACAGGCTCCAGGCTCCGAGCCATCAGCCCAGAGCCTGACGCGGGGCTCGAACTCACGGACCGCGAGATCGTGACCTGGCTGAAGTCGGACGCTTAACCGACTGCGCCACCCAGGCACCCCCAGATTTTTTTTTAACCTCCTGTTCCCTTTCATCAAAGCTATGCATAGCCTCCCCCATGATCAGCATCTCCGACCAGAGTGGTACATTTGTTACAATTGTTGAGCGTTGTATTGACACAAAATCAATAGCTTACATTAGGGTTCCCTCTTTTTTAAAAAATATTTTCATGTTTATTCATTTTTGAGAGAGAGAGCTAGAGTACAAGCGGGGGAAGGGCAGAGAGAGAAGAAGACACAGAATCCAGAGCAGGCTCCAGGCTCTGAGCTGTCAGCACAGAGCCCGACGCCGGGCTCGAACGCACGAACCAAGAGATCATGACCTGAGCTGAAGTCAGAAACTCAACCGACCCAGCCACCCCGGTGACCCGTTAGGGTTCCCTCTTGATGTTGTACATTCTATGGGTTTGGACAAATGTATAGGAACATGTCTCTATTGCTATAGTATCATATAGAGTAGTTTTACTACCCTAAAAATTCTGTGTTTTGCCTATTTGCTCCTCCTCTCCAACCCTTGGCAACCAGTGGCTTTTTTTTTTTCCTGACCTCATAGGTAACACCATTTCCAGAATATCATATACTTGTACTCATACAGTATGTAGCATTTTTAGATCGGGTTTGTTCACTTAGTGATTTGCATTTAAGCTTCCTCCTCATCTTTCAATTCCTTTTCAGCGCCGAATGGTATTTCAGCGTCGGGCTGTGCCACAGTTTTTTTATCTATTCGGCTACCGAATACCATGGGGTTGCCTCCAAGTTTGGGCAATCACGCGTCCAGCTGCAAACACGTCTGTGTGCCTGCTTTCGTGTGGATATACGTTTCCAGCTCCTTTGGGTAAATGCCAGGGAGCATGAATCCTGAGTTGTAGGATAAGAGGACGTTCAATTTTGTAAGAAACTACCTGCACGGTCCTGCATTCCCACTATCAGCGAACGGGAGTTTCAATTGCTCCTTATCCTTGCCAACATTTGGCCTCGTCAGCGCTCCAAATGTTGGCCCTAGCTGTGCATCGGTTTCCAAACTGCTGTTTCAATTCGCATTTCCCAGAGGACGAGTACCGTTGAGTATCTTTTCGGGTGGGGCTGCGTGTAGGACGGAAGCCTGGAGCTCGCAGCCACGCTTGCTTGGAATTTAGCGTCCACGACACTGAGCTGAAGGGAATGGGAAATGCAAGGCGCTGCACGGGAAATGCAGTTGGCCTGCAAGGCGCTGCAGCCCTTGACCGGGAATGAGTAGGAGCCGGGCCCCCACCCTCCGGGCCACCCCTGCTCAGAGAGGAGCTTCTTTCACGTCCAACCAGGGGTGAAGGGGGAGGGAAGAGCCATCTCGAAAGCCTCACAGACCTTGCCGTGCCTACTGAGATCTAGTAGATTCTCTTGGATAAATGTGGGGTTTTTGCATTTGGTGTTGACCTGAGGACAGTTTCCAGAGGCCCGGAATCATTTTTAAAACACGTTTTCCACCAGTGTCCGTTGATGCTGTTGAGAGAAGGTCCGTGGCGCCCTTTGCACCATCATTCTGGCAGCTTGTCCTCGGGAAATAAGCATTTCTTCCAAACTCTTAGGGAAGAGTTTGCTTCGAGACGCAGTTGTCTCGGCTCTAGATGCAACGAGGAAACTCTCTCAGCTGGCGCTTTGCCCAGTAAGGACTCGCTGAACGAGCCGCTGCCTCTTAGACGACACAGCTCTGCGTGCGTGTAGGGGGGAGAGTGACAGGTGAACTCTGGGAGCAGCTGGATTGAATTCTTGAGCCGGAATTTGCATGCGCAGTAAAAACCAGAGGTTGGCGGGGAAGCATCCTTTAAAGAAATCTAGGACTAGGATTCCAGGAGGGCCCCGCGAACTTCTTGAGGACCTTGTGAAAGTGAAACCATGCTGCACATTCACATTGTAGTGTCATCAGCTCTTGGTTCCCTTCCTGTTTTATATCCACAGGCCTATTTATTGTTAATGTTCCCATTGCCTATTCACGCTCGGCTGCTCTTTGATCTGGAGTGTTTCTTTAGAAACATCTTAATACAGATGAAAGTACAGAGACCATTATAATAACCATCCTCCTGTCTCCCATCCAGAATTGTTTGTCTTAGGTGGTTTTTAATTGAATTGAATTGAATGTAATTCATTTGCCTTAGATCGTTACTTGATTAAAGGAATGCGTTACAACAGATACACTTTAAAATGCCTGGGTCTTTGCCTGCCATCCAGTTTCTCTCCCTAGGGGGGAAAATCAGCATCATAAATGTGATATGTGTGGATATCTGCATATATGAACCCACGTACACACGTACACACACAGGTGTGTATAGATTTACCTGTTCACAGTGTGTCTTTGTCTCTTCTTGAATGAGTGAAATGTCAAAGACTATTCCCGGAAACTGGCGCATGTGACAGACGGCAATACCACTATCATAGGTGGAAAGCAGAGTGAGGAGACACCGTCTTTTTTTAAATTTTTTAATGTTTTATTTATTTTTGACAGAGAGAGAGACAGGCAGACAGAGCATGAATGGGGTAGGTCAGAGAGAGAGGCAGACACAGAATCCGAAGCAGGCTCCAGGCTCTGAGCTGTCAGCCCAGACCCCAACATGGGGCTTGAACCCATGAACCATGAGATCGTGACCTCAGCCGAATTTGGATGCTTAACTGACTGAGACACCCAGGCACCCCCTTATCTTTTAGTTTTTAATGCCTCTAAGGTTTCAGCAGGTAATGATCTATGTACACATACACCTTCTAAGTCTGGGAAAAGAGGTTTGTCTCAGGAGGCTCAATGTTGGAGAGAAAAGAATGAATGATTATGAAAAAAATGACTGAATGAACCCAGAGATGGAAATTCCCTAAATCTTAAAAACATTTGTACCAGATGCCTACAGCAAATAAACTGTGAATAGGAAAGGATTAAAAGTATTCCTAATAAAAAGGAATGTAATGGGGGGGGGGGGTGCCCTGGTGGCTCAGTGGGTTAAGGGTCCAAATCTTGATTTCGGCTCAGGTCATGATCTCCCAGCACAGAGCCTGCTTTGGATCCTGTCTCCCTCTCTCTCTGCCCCTCTTCTGTTCACATGCTCTCTCTCTCAAACATCAAAAAAAAGCTACATGAAAAAAGAAATGCACGTATACTTATTTAAGAAAATATTTTCAAAGAAAACAATGAGGCAAATAAAATTGCTTTTCCGGTAGAAAAGTATACTAAAATGTAATTATAATTTAAAAATATAGTTGGGGCCCCTGGGTGGCTGAGTCAGTTACGTGTCCGATTTCGACTCAGGTCGTGATCTCACTGTTCGTGGGTTCGAGCCCCGCGTCAGGCTCTGTGCTGATGGCTCCAAGCCTGGAGCCTGCTTTGGATTCTGTGTCTCCCTCTCTCTCTTTCCCTCCCCTGTTCATGCTCTGCCTCACTCTGTCTCTCAAAAATGAATAAATGTTAAAAAAAAATTTTAAATATATATATGATTTAAAAATAGCTATTGATTCCAGACAAATACATCACTGTAATAGGGTGTCTACAAACACATACAAAATAGAACACAAAAATTAGTGTATGATTTAATTGACATTGAGATCAGTGAGGGAGGTACATGGACAATTTAATAAATGATGTTCGAGTAGCTAAATGTACGACTGCCTGGAAAAAATACAACTGGATCCCTACCTTTAATAATGCATACATATACTTAAAAAATCTTTTGAAGTCTTTACAAATAAGACAAAATCTCAACAGAAATACAGATAAAATGTGTGAATAGATCATTTGTAGAAAGAATACAAAATGTCAAATAAATATACACAAAGATAA
Organism: Panthera uncia; assembly: GCF_023721935.1. Classification (NCBI taxonomy): domain Eukaryota; kingdom Metazoa; phylum Chordata; class Mammalia; order Carnivora; family Felidae; genus Panthera; species Panthera uncia. The sequence goes on along the minus strand of NC_064807.1, from coordinate 3,545,620 downwards.
CTTATATCCAAATGCATTTTAAAACACAAATTAGTTAATTTTGGCCTATTGGAATAGCAAGAAATTATACTATTTTTCAAAATTGGCATATATATGTTTATGTATATATAGTATATGATAAATGAATATTTACAAATGCATATTTTACGTGTTTTATTTATAAATTAATTAATTTATATTAATTATTATATCATTATATATAATTCTTGCTATATTATATATTTATTATATTATTGACTTATATATTAAATATTATTCTATTAATTTATATATCGAACATTTTATGTATTTAGTAAATGTGATATATGTACATATACATAAACTTTAGACCTAAGAACTCTACTTTTGGAAATATATCTTGAAGAAATTCACGCATGTATATGGATACATTTGAACAAGGGAACCATCTCATGTTTTAATGAGTTTGGGTCCAGACTCAGTGTGTGAGCAAAAGTATATAGAGAAAAACTTACTTCTTAAAACTATTAAATTGCAGATAAGCAGTGATTGTTGCTGTATCTAAATCATTAAAAGGTAGCCCTAAATACAGAGTCCCATGTCCTTCTGAGCCCACAAGAAGCGGTGTCCTTCACTCGGGGCTATGCCATCATGATGCACGAACTGTCTTTAAGCACCGGGGAGAAACAGGACCGCAGGTTCCTCCTCTACCCCTGGCAGAGGGCCGGCTCCCCAGGCCACAGGTCAGTCTCTTATGTGTAATTTCTCAGTGAGGTTTCAGACCAGCAAGGCGCCTCTCCGGCCAGAGGCCCCCACCCGACATCTTGGCGAACGGGTAGCAATACAGAGGAGGCGTCTCTTCTGCAGCCCCTTCTAAGGTGTGACCAGCTGTGCCCACGTGCCACTCTGTGACATTATGAGTTGGGCCAAGCTTTTCTCCAAACATTACATTTTATGTTTGCCTTGCATATAGTGAGCGCGGCAGGTGTCCAGGCTTCCCTTTCAACATCGGTGCAGCGAGATGAGACGACCCAGATGTGGGACACACCCGCAGACGCTGGCACAGAGGAAGGACTCCCTGTGTGCATTAAGGGCAGACATTTAGCCAGTGGCCGGGTGATCAGGAGTTCCCAAAGCTCTTCCTTCCCGCTCCTCCTTTCCCTGAGGGCACCGAGATACAATAAGATGCATTGAATGCGCATTTATGATAAAGCTCCACCATGCCTGTATGCTTACAAAAGCCCAATCTGTAATTTAAAAATTTTGAAACACTCTAAATATCTATTGATAGAATATTTCAAATCCTATTAAATACATCTATGAAGTATTTATGCCGTCATGAAGGTGGCAGCCGGGATATGATGCAATACTGTGTCTTACACACAGTGTTATGTAAAAAAAAAAAAAAAAAAAGTATATCACAGAAAAAGCATATAGTAGCTCCCGTCCGTGTTTAGACATGTTAAGTGTACCTCTATATTATGTACATACGTACACAAGGAACGGAGCGGAGTATCATTAGCTGTGAGCAACGGGACCGGTGAGAAACTGTGGTTAGCTGCATTTCCCCGCATCGTTTAATCAGAATACACTCAAGCATTCACGGCATAAACATTTGCATAAATAGGTGAACACTAAGCAGAACCCTTAAGCACACGGGCTAAGAGCAAGTCTCAAAGGAAACAAAAATACGTAGAACTGTTTGAAAATGAAAATGCAACATATAAAAAGTACACGGCACGTGTGGAAAGCACGGTTGGGGGGAAAGTCATAGCAATAGTGCTCATGTTAGGAAAAAATTAAATTAATCATCTTAGTTCCTACCTCAATAAACTAAAAAGAGAACAAAATAAACCCAAGGTAGCAGAAGGAAAGATACGGTGATGGTAAAAGCAGAAATTAACGAAATTGAAAATACAATATAGAAAAAAAAATCAATGAAACAAAAACTGCTTTAAAAAAATCCATAAAAGTGGTGAACCTTTTGTCAAGACTGACAAAAACCAAAGAGAAGAAATACATCATCAGTGTCAGGAATGAAATAGGGAATATCACCACAGATTCTGCCTTTGAAAAGGTAAGAACAGAATGATATGAGCAAATCTACACTCACATTGTGCAATTTAAAAGAAATAGACCAATTCCTTGAAATACCACAAATTCCAAAATCCAACCAAGATGAAATATATCACCTAAATAGTCCTATAACTATATACGACATTGAAATTATAGAATAAAACTCCCCCCAAAGAAATCTTTAGACCCTGGGGACTTCGTTAAAAATTCTACTAAATATCTAAAGAATTAACACCAGTTCTATTCCACAAAATGGAAGAGACTACACTTCTCAACTGATGTTGTGAAGCCAGAATTACCGTTACTAAAATCAGAGAGAGGGAGAGAGAGAGATTATATACCATGACCCAGTGAGATTTATTCTACATATACAAAGCTGGTTCCACATTTGAAAACCAATCACTGTAATCTACCACATTAACAGACTAAAGAAGAAAAATCGTATAATCATTTCCATCGACAAAGCAAAATCATTTGACAAAATCCAACACTCGTTCATGATAAAAGCTCTCAGCAGGTTACCAACGGAGGAAATCAACTCAACTGGCTAATGAGCATCTACAAAACCCTCACCACATTTAATGGTGGTGGTGAAAAGACCACATGCTTTCCCCCTAATATCAAGAACAAGGTAGTGGAGCCTGGGTAGCTCGGTTGGTTAAGCGGCCGACTTTGGCTTAGGTCACGATTTCGCAGTTAGTGAGTTCGATCCCTGCGTCAGGCTGTATGCTGACAGCTCAGATCCTGGATCCCATTTTGGATTCTGTGTCTCCCTCTCTCTCTGTCTCTCCCCCACTTGCACTCTGTCTGTCTGTCTCTCTCTCTCTCAAAAATAAATACACATCTAAAAAAACGTAAAAACATAGCATCATGTATAATTCAAAGAAAATGCAATACTTAGGCATACACATAGCAAGACCTGTGCAGCCTCTGTCCACTGAAAATGACAAAATAGAGAGAAATACAATATTGATGGATTAGAAAAATCCATAGAGTAAAAGTACCATTTCTTCCCAAATTGATCTGTAAGTTTAATCTCATTCTATCAAAATTCCAGCAAGGTTCCTGAGAGACATGGATAAGCTCATTCTTTTTATTTTTTTTCTTTTTTAATGTTTGTTTATTTTTGAGGGAGAGATGGAGAGTGAGCAGGGGAGGGGAAGAGAGAGAGGGAGACGGAGAATCCGAAGCTGGCTCCAGGCTCCGAGCCGTCAACCCAGAGCCCGACTCGGGGCTCGAACCCATAGACTGTGAGACCGTGACCTGAGCCCCAAGTCGGACACTCATCCAGGCGCCCCGTGGACAAGCTCATTCTATAATTGATACGGGAAGGGACAGGCCCTGAAATAACTAAAGCAATCTTTAAAGTAAAGAATTATGTGGGAATGATAGCTCCACTGGTCCAAAGGCTGACTATGTGACTATGGTCATGAAGACCGTGTGGTGTTGGTAGAAAGACAGACAGTATCAGCGAAGCAGAGCATAGAATCTGGGCATCGATTTCAGTGAATAGGCTCAACCTGTTTTTGACAAAGGGACAAAAGCTTTTCAATGTTAGAAATACGGTCTTTTCAATAAATGGAACCAGAGCAACTCGATGTCCGTTGGCAAAAGAACAATTCACGGCATGAACTATCCACAACGTGCGAGAAGGAGCTGAGATGAGTCACGCGCTTACACGTAAACCATGAAAGTATAAGTGTTTTGTTAAAAAATGCTAGGGGCGCCTGGGTGGCGCAGTCGGTTAAGCGTCCGACTTCAGCCAGGTCACGATCTCGCGGTCCGTGAGTTCGAGCCCCGCGTCGGGCTCCGGGCTGATGGCTCGGAGCCTGGAGCCTGTTTCCGATTCTGTGTCTCCCTCTCTCTCTGCCCCTCCCCCGTTCATGCTCTGTCTCTCTCTGTCCCAAAAATAAATTAAAAAAAAAAAAAATGCTAGAAGACCTTTGGGATTTGGGATAGACAATGAGTTCCTAGACTTGAGACACACAGAACCCATTAACAGAAAAGTTAACACATCGAACCTCCCCCGGTGTAAAGGTCTCGTGCTCCGTGAAAGCCCAGGTGAGAGGAGTAACAAGATAAGTTACAGACTTGGAGAAACCAAAGCACATATTGCAAACCCTGTGTCTGACAAAGGACTGGTAACCACTGAAAGGGCGGGCCTACGTCGGCGGACTCCATCCTGTTCTGTGTCCTTCACCTTGACCACACCTCCTCCCCT
>NC_064807.1:3476434-3541265 GCF_023721935.1 Panthera uncia | reverse complement strand
CCCCCCCCCCCCCCCCCCCCCCCCCCCCGCCTCACCTGCCTAACTGGACTCGGACCCTTCCCCAGCCAATCGGCTGAGGCCATAGCCATTACCTCACCAACTTCCCCTAGGCCCCAATAAAACCTTTGTCCTTTTGAAACTCGCTCTCTCTCTCTCCGGTATCTCACCGCTGCGTCGGTGCAGGTAGGGGATTGAGCTCGAGCTAGCTCCAATAAAGGCTCTTTTGCTTTTGCATCGGACTCGGCTCCCTAGTGGTCTTTGGGGATCACGAATTCTGGGCATAACACCACAAAATAGAACTCTCAAAACTCAACAGAAAAAAAAAATCCAATTCATCTAACTAGAGCCGGTACAAAAGAGTCAGACATGTCACTAAAGAGGACACACGGAGGGCACGTAAGCACATTAAAAGATGTTCATCATCATTAGCCACAAGGAAATGCAAATTAAAGCCACAATGAGATATCACTGCACTGTTATCAGAATGGTTAAACCAAACAATTTTAACAACATCAAATGCTGGCTACGAGGCAGAGAAACTGGATCAATCACATGTGTCGGTGGGGATGTATAATGGAACAGCCACACTGGCAACGGTTGGCGGTTTCTTATAAAAATAAATATGCATTTATCGTACAACCCAGCGATTGCATTCTTGGGTCTTTATCCCAGAGAAAGGGAAAGGTACGTTCACAAAAGAATCTACACATGAATGTTCATAGCACTTGTACTTATAACAGCCAGAACGTTCTTTATCAGGTGAATGGTTATCAGATTCTCATGTATCCATACCTGGGAATACTACTCAACAATCAGAAGGAGCAGACTTACTGATCCACACGACAACCTGGATGGCTCTCCTGGGAATTACAGTGAGTGAAAAATCCACCCCACACAGGTTTCTTACTGTATGATTTCATTTATATAACCATTTTGAAACAAAATTATTTCTTGTGTGAGTTGATGGGGTTATAAAGGAGCAACACCGAAGATGGCCGCCATGACAGAATAGCTCTGTATGTTATTGTGGTGGCTACACAATACTTTTACACATACACAATACACATACTTTTATAATATGAGGAAAGCATAATAATGCTTAACCGACCCTCTTATAAGCATATATTCATTCTACTTTGTCCCCTTCTAACAAATCGAAACCCTTGGGTCTCCCTGCTCTCGCATCGCGAGTTTTTCAGATCATAGAGAGGAAATGCAGAGCACATAACGTACATTGATTATCACCCCCAGGGAAGTCTGGCCCAGCCCCAGAAATAACGCACACCGGTATTCCTGCACAAAACGTGTACAGACATTCTCACCAAGGGCAATAGATAAACCATAAGCAGTTTCATGAAAGCTCATTGCGCTTTTTCTGCCCGGAATTCTGGTTTTCATACTGTTGAGATTTCAGAACTGATAACAAGCCCTGACGGACTTGTGTTCCTACTTTCCACCCACGTGATGGGAGTGAGGAGGTTTGGAAAGCCAGGGAGGAGACAGGCCTCGCAGCGGAGAACACTCGTCCTGTTCCACACGACAAATGGAACCAGAGGAGAAGAGAAACACGGCAGGAGGGAGGGTCCCAAAGATGTGTTTATTCCTGAGTTCCCCCCGAGGTTTTCCTTTGGAAGGCCTCAGGTCATTTGAACAAAGAAGGATGAATTCGAATAAAAAGCTTCCGGCCACCACCCAACCGTGCATTCTTTCAGAGCGAGGCAACATCATCACGCAATGCAAAGTTCGGGAAACCGCTCCCGCATGTTGACTGCCTCCAGGGTACGGGTTTAAGAAATCATCCTCATGGGGTAGTGTTCTGGCCCAGCAGCGGTGGGATTTTAGCACCGGGAAACAGAGGCCCGCACAGCTCGAAGGGCCGGGCAGCTCTGGTCCTGGACCACGTGGCCACTCCTCACCCGGAGCGCCGACCAGAAGCTCGCACGGAGGGGCCTGCCGCCTCACATCTGTCATCTGCCTGCTGTGACTCTGCCCCCCGAGAGCGCGGCACATCTTCATCCTTGCTTTCCATTCGTCCTTTCGTCGCTTGCGTCTAACCCGGGGCCAGGCCAGGGAGGGGATTCTGGAAAACGTAGGGCCTAGGTCTGTCCTATCTGCTCTATGTCACCGAGTCAGAGTCTCTTTTCTCTAACAAAGTTGCAAACGTGCATGAGTCTTCATTGTGCACGGAGCACTGACCAGTGGTCTGCGACCTCCTTCTCCCCTGACCCCCGATGCTGTGTGTTTTATAACGGGCATGACCGTGGGCACAGAGTGGCCCACGCACGCTGTGCTGAACTCTGCTGGGGCCACGTGCCTGCCCACGAAAGAGGTGTTGTCACAGACAGATGCCCAAACCCCTCCTCACCCCCGTGGGCGACGCTGCCCACCGCCCCCAAGCCACATGTTTCAAGCGTCCGAAACTCAAACGAGCCCGGGGACGTTTACAGAAACTGGACTTTTCCTGATACACCAACCACGGTGCAATTCATATTCGAGAACCAGAATAATGTTCCTATTCCCAGCGGGATGTCACAATATTTGCTCTACCGCTGTCCTGCTTATGCTTTCCAACTCACCATCAGTCAGCATTACTTTAGAGCATGATATTATTTTTATAGCATGCACTGATATTAGGTACTTGCTGGAAATTCTATTTCGTGGTGCTCTCTAGGTTATTAAGATTCTCTCTGGGTCATCATCCTCAGACCGCTTGTATTGTTTCTGAATTCTCAATTGTTTTCCCTGGAAGTATCCGGGAAACCACGTAAGCAGATAAACGAAAGAAGCGTACGGGAAATCATTATTGTGTTAAAGTGATGAAATCTGAGCGTCATCTTCCAAATTTCTCTCTGTTTCCCTATGGTGTATCCATTCTAGATTTTCAATGAAGAATAAAGAAACTTGTATTATATTTGCATCATGCAAGAAAGTGAAAGAAACGCAATGCTTCAAAAACAAGCCACGCTCTCCGTCAGCAACCTTTCTAATCATGTGTTCTTTGTTTTTCCTGAGAGAATCGCTGATTGGAAAAAAGAATCCCCCCCGTACTGTTCGCCAACAAGCGCAATCTTCCTCTTAAGAATCTGTAATACATCAGTGTGTATTGTCTCAGCAGAGCTGCAAGTTCTCTCCAATTTATCAACCATCTTGGACAGAGAATGGATTGAAAAGGGAGGGTGGTAACGAATAATTATCTTTCCCTTCCGAGTTCGGAGACAGTTGAAGTATAGAACGTAAGAGAGAGACACCTTGAGATCAAAAGCTCATTATTACCAACGAGCCTACTGTTAAAAGGAGAGCTTGCCTTTAAGTCTTCAAACAACTGTGCTCAAGCGAAGGCACTCGACCCCAGGCACAGAAGGAGAACCCCAACTCTGGTCCCCCTGGAGGGAAGGGAGAGATGAGCGGGCTCTGAGAGGCAGGGAGCCCAAGGGGGTCCTGAACCATGACCTGCACCGATGAGGCGGATGGGGGATAGAATTTGCTGCTTGATTAGGTTTAAACCCCTGGAGAATTAGAGTAAAGGAAATAAAAAAGGGGAAACAAGTAGTATTCGAAATGCCCTAAATAATTGTTCAAGAACCGAGAGAACAAAGAGAAAGTAAAAGGCTGATAATAGATAGAGATTTAAATTTGACCTTGAATAACAGAATTCGCCTTGTTAATTTTAATATCTAGTATACATTGGAGATGGATGAAGCCATCTGTGAATCACACTGTTCTGTGAATCAGGCGGTGTTCAGAAAATACTAGCATCATTTACAGTGGCTGAAAGTATGTGTTAGTAATGAGCCAGTTGAGGAAATGTGATCAACATTGGAAGAGGTAGCAAGCGATAACCATTGCTCTAGCCACGATCTTTCTGCTTTCTCTCATATTCTCATTAATGATCAGCTCCAGGAGTTAACTAACCATCATTTTTCTCTTTCAGAGGAATGGGCTTTTAGTTACGATGGTTTCCTTTTCATTCTCAGGGAAGACGATGATGTCCTTTGTCTACAAGGCAGAGTTGATTAAAAAACACCACTCCCCGTGTCACTAGTGGGAGGAGCGTTGCTGCTCACAGCTCCTCTGTCTTTTCTTTTTTTAATCTTTATTTTTGAGAGAGAGGGAGCAAGAGTGCAAGCGGGGAAGGAACAGAGAGAGAGACACAGAATCGGAAGCAGGCTCCAGGCTCCGAGCTGTCAGCCCAGAGCCCGACGCGGGGCTCGAACTCATGAACCGGGAGATCATGACCTGAGCCAGAGTCGGACGCTCAACCGACTGAGCGCCCCAGGCGTCCCTATCCCCCTGCCTTACAGCTGTACAATCCTAGATTTAACACGACAGCAAGCGTAAGCAGGCTCTGCAAGGTGCAAAGGAGAAGGTGGAAGCCTGGAGAAATCTGGACTTGAAGAAGAACCGAGCAGTGAGTTCCCTCAGTTCCTGTGTTGCCTCCGGTGTGTCCCAGGCAGGGTCCTGGGGAACCCACTAACTTGGTACTGCCAACAGGTGTGGGCAAAATCTCCAAGAAAGCTCCGTTCTTCCCGTTGTGATCAAGAGGACGCAGTATAGAAGGGTCTAGCGACAGAAAACTTGTCTACGGGGCCCAGCAAAACACCTCTGCTTCCAGCTGAACGCCAACAGAAAAGCCACCTTTAGGCCTACGGTTTCACAGAATTGATCACAGAAAGGGGATTGCCCCCTACCCCTTTGGGGGTGGGGGGTCTCATGGAAGCAGGTCGTGTGCTGATGCCTTTGCCAGGTGGCCAGTGGCGTCCAAAGATGGAGCAGGGAGCTGTTCGTCCGTCCCCATGCGGTGGAGACGGGTGGTGTTGGCAGGGTCCGGACATAAGCCGCACCCCACCAGCAGTGCGATCTAGCAAGGCAACGCGGGGCAGGGTTGCCCCCCACTAGGATTCGTATCTCACCCCCATGCCCCTATTCTCTGGCGACATTAGGGACCAGTTGAGAGCCTCCCTTCCCCTCCTCTCTCCTACTAAAGAGACTGATGAGGTCATCCAAGGAGGGGCTGGTGAGCACTCCGCTCTCTTCTACTGCCGGTGTGAACAGGGCCCAGTGGCAGCAGAACGTCCCTGCACACCGGGCAGGGACAGGACAGAACGGGAACGTGTGGAACAAAACCAGTTTGCCCCTCAGCTCTCCCTCGTCAGCTGTCAGTGGGCCCTAGTGGCGGGCTGAGCTTCGGCTCCAACCCTGAGCCAAAGAGACAGGACAGGAGGTGCTGGGCAGGCGGGCAGATGACATCCCTCCCCTGCTTGCCTCCGGCATCAGTGAGCCCAGAGAGAGAAACTCCACTCCCCCGCCAGCTGAACTGAGGCAGTGGGACTCAGTGCCCGTCTCTCCCGGGTTGCTTTCCACCAGGGCCAGCCAGAAGCTGGCCATTAGCAGGGGCAAAAAAAAAAAAAAAAAAAGATAAATATAAAAGAAATATAAAAGAAAGTCCTTCTCATGAGTTTCTTCAAACGTATTGATGGCTGAAGCAAAATTTGTATCATTTGATGTGGTACTCAATGAACGAAGTGCTTCAGATGATTATATTTAAAAACTTTGGAGAGTAAAGGGACTTGAATGGAAATAAGGTTTCTGCACTTCACTCAAAGTAGTAAAATATTGACTCCAGTGTTTGTGTGTGTGTGTGTGTGTGTGTGTGTGTGTGTGTACGCATGTGTGTGTAGATACAGATATACAGTTGTATTTAGAGTAACCTCTACAAAAACCATCCAAAGAAATACATGCAAAAACATTATAAATGAATGAAGGCAGACCACTGTAAAATGTTTAGGTAACCCACAGAAAGTCAAGAAGAGAGAACCAGAGGCAGAGGTCACAAACAGGAAACAAATAATAAAATGGCAGACTGAAGTCATGACATATCAGTTATTACTCTGACTGACCAGGATAAATATATCAATTAAGGACCAATTGAGTGTATAAAAAGGATTCACAGTATGCTGTCTACAAAAACAAAACCAAACAAAATCAAAACAAACAAACAAACAAACAAAAAACCTCACACAACTCACTTTAAGTATAAAGCCATTGTTAGATTGAAAGTAAAAGGATGGAAAAATATATGCCATGGATACATTAAACAAAAAACAAGTTAAAATGGTTAGGTTAGTATCAATTGAGTTAGATTTCGGAACTAATAAAAATACTAGTGATAAGTAGGTGCACTGCATAATAAATGTATAGGTAGATAGATATAGATAGAGGATAAATCCATGAGGATCCTGACTATATAGGCGACAAATAACAAAGTCTCAAAATAAAAAAGGAAACACTGATGGAGCAGAAAAGAGAAGCAAACACATCCACAATCATGAGTGGAGATGCATTCAATCCACTCAAAACAATTAATTGAAATATTGAGCAGTGAGGATATAGGAAAATCGAACAACGCCCTCAGCCAAAGGACCTAGTGGACACATACAGAACCCTCCACCCAATAACAGCTCTGTGTGTGTATTTTTTTTAAGTGTCCAACACTTACCAGGATGGCTCATAACCTGGGAAATAAAAAAAAAAAAAGAAACGCACAATAAATTTAAAAGTATTGATATCATACATATCATACATTGTACAGAATACATCGTCCAATAATATTTGGATCAGATCAGAAATCAACAAAAACAAATCCACAAAAACTCAAAAACTTGGAAAGTAAAGAACATCCGTGTAAATAATAAATGAGTCAAAGAGGAAGTCTCAAAGGAAATTTTAAAAATCGATCTTGAAGGAAAACGAAATACAATATTTGAAATACGTGAGGGCAGTAAAGCAGAGGGAGAGGAACAGGTACAGCACAGCATGTTTTCCTTGGAAAAAAACAATATCAGCCAATCATCTAAGTTCCTGACACATAAAAGAAAGAACAAAATACAGTAAAACCTTGGTTTGGGAGCATAATTCATTCTGGAAACATGCACGTAATCCAAAGCACTCATATATCAAAGAGAATTTCAAGAACCGTTGGTTCAGCTGTGATCATGTGACGTTTGGCATCACGAACTACTCCTATCGCAAGACATCGCTCATCTGTCAAGTTAAAATTTGTTAGAAACGTTTGCTCATCTTGTGGGACACTCGCAAAACAAATTTCTCACAATTCGAGGTTTTACTGCAATTCCGAAGCACGTAGAAGGAAGGAAATAGTAAAGATAAAAGAAGAAAGCAACGAAATTGAAAATAGGAAACAAGAATAAATTCATGAAATAAAAAGCTGGTTCTTTAAAAATACCAACAAAATAGGCAAACCTGCAGAAACTAACAGAAAAAGAGAGAAGACACAAATTACTGATTTCAGGGGAGATCAGTCCAGGGAGACAGCAAAGGGAAGAGGGCTACTCCTCAAGCCCAATGCACATAAATTCGACAACTATGAAGACATAGAATGACTCCTGGCAAAGGACAAATTGCCACCATGACTCGCCAAATCTGAAAGGGTTCATTTGAATCTGCCAAAAACTAATGAGGAAACGAAATTCGTAATTAAAACCCCTTAAAAAGAGTTCTTAAGCCCGGTTAGTTTCACTGAAGAATTCTACCGAAAATGAAAAACGTTTAACGTGAATTTTACACACTATGCTCCAGGAGATAGAAGAAGAAAGAACACTTGCCAACTCATTTTAGGATGTCAGTGTTGCCTCCTAACAAAAAGAAGACCTAAAAGTACCAGACAAGGCAAACAGACCAAGATTTCTCAGGAATTCAGATACAGATACAGAACAGTTGCTGGATTGAGCACTGTGTATATAAGACAATTCTACATCATAACAAAGTGGTATTTGTTCCAGCTCTGCAAGGCTGGCTCAACATTCAAACATCAATCAGTGTAATCCACCAGCCCAACAATCACACGACTATATCAACTAACACACCCACACAATATTTGAAAAAATCCAATATTCATTGTGATAACAACTCAAGAGTCACTTAGGAACAAAGGTAGAATTATCTCAAATTGATAGAGGATGTCTACAACAAGCCCTGCAGTAGCATCATAATTATTGGCAAAAGATTGAAGCTTACCTCCTACGATCAGAAACAAGGGATACATTTTCACTCTTCCTGCTGTTATTAAAGATCGCACTACAGGGGCGCCTGGGTGGCTCAGTCGGTTAAGCGTCTAACTTCAGCTCAGGTCACGATCTCACGGTCCGTGAGTTCAAGCCCCGCATCGGGCTCTGGGCTGATGGCTCAGAGCCTGGAGCCTGCTTCCGATTCTGTGTCTCCCTCTCTCTCTGCCCCTCCCCCATTCATGCTCTGTCTCTGTCTCAAAAATAAAATAAACGTTAAAAAAAAAAATTTAAAAAAAAAGATCGCACTACAAATTCTAGAAAGCATAACAAGGGAAGAAAAGAAATAAAAAGAATACAAATTTGAAAAAAAAAATCTGCTCTTTGTAGGTGACATAATTGTGTAGAAAATTCCAAGGAATCTACAAATTTTTTAAAAAGTCTCCTAATACTTATACGCAAATTTAGCAAAGTCACTAGATACCAGAACAATATGTAAAAATCAGCTGCATTTCTGTAGATTAACAATGAACCTGTGAATACCGAATTGAAAACACAACACCATTTACGATTACCTCAAAGTTAACGAAAGAAGCTCTGTAGTAACAAAAAAGTAGATCTATATGCTGAATGTGGCAAAATGCTAATGGAAGGAATCAAAAGGCATCTAAATAAACGGAGCGACATACCATATCAATGGATTGGAAGACTCAACATAGTAAAAATGCAAATTTTACTCAAGTCAATTTAGTGTCGATCCCATCCTATCAAACTCCCAGCAAGGATCTTTGTAGACACAGACAAACTTATTTTAACATCTATGTAGAGAAGCAGAGGTCCTAGAATAGCGAAAACAATCTTGAAAATGAAGGATGAAGTGGGAGTATATCCTCTAAAGAGGATACACAGATGGAAAATAGCATATAAAAAGATGTTTCACATCATTAACCATAAGGGACATGCTAATTTAAATCACAATGAGATGTTATCACACATCTGAAAGAATGGCTAAAACAAAAAACTGTGAAATGCCCATGTCTGGCAAGGATGCAAAGAAACGTGTCCACTCTTAAGTTACTGGTGGGAAAGTGAAACCATACAGCCACTGTAGGAAATAGTTTGCCATTTTCTTATAAAACTAAACACGAAATTACCATATAGCCGTATAATTGCACTCTTGGGCATTTATCTTAGCAAAATGAAGCCTTGGATTCACGTAAAAATCTGTATACAAATATTTATCGTGGCTCTATGCATAATACTCAGCAACTGGAAACAGCTCCGATGTCCTTTAATGGTTAAACATCTTAGATTTTTACCATGAAACACAACTCATCATCAAAGATGAATGAATTATTCATACGTATAACAATTTGGATGAATCTCCAAGAAAATATGCTGGGGAAAAAAAAGTGCCATTTCAAAAGGTTACGTAGCACATGGTTCCACTGATATAAAATTTTTGAAATGACAAAATTTAGAAGTGGGGTGTGGGTTAGCGGTTGCCAGGATAGTATCAGGCACGGGCTGGGGGTAACTGGTCGTAAAAGGGTAACGAGAAATTCTTCCGGAGATGCAAATATTGCGAACATCTGTATCAATGCCGTCTTGGTTGTGATATTTTACCACCGTCTTTCAAAATGTTTTCATTTATGTAAACTGGGTGAACAGTACATGGGACCACTTTGTATTAGTGTTTTACAGCTGCATGTGAATCTACATTTATCTAAAACTAGAAAGTTTAATGAAAAACATGGGAAAGACACAAAACAAAGGTCACCCTCTTTCATGGGGATGTTGTTTCTCTTGATCGGCAGGGGTGTTTTCCCCAGAACCTTCCTTCAGTTCCAGGGCCCAGCCCACACTCATCCTGGTATCCTCTCCAGCCTCTTCTGGAGGATTTGGTCTCCTCTGGGACAGGTGATGGGGCCACACTGACGGATACAGCAGCCAAGGAGAGGCTCAGAACTGAAATCCCGTTCGGGAATTTTAAACCAATGCTCCTATCTCTAAGTCACATATAACCCACTTTAATATTTGTGCTTTCGTTCTTTTCCCTAGTGTCCATATTCTTGTTTTGATAAGACATCGAAGGATCTGGAAAACTACCCCTTCCTCTCTATGTACCTATTGTCCTACCTGTGTTTACCTTCTGTGCTAATGTCTGAACTTATTCTCTCTGACACTTGACTTGGGCATCTTACTAGAAAAATACCCCTTCTCCTTCCCACTGCCTTTCTTTCATCAGTTGGGAGGATGCATTTTTTCGCCTTCTGCATCTGTCTGTTTTCTCAGTGCTTTGGGACTGTAATTCTTAGACACCCAGCACAATACATTGTAAATTAAGAGACACATAGAATACGTATTTGTGGAATAATTGGATTTTCATCAGAAGATCATCTATTCTGTCCCGCTTTCGTGTTCTTTACTACGTTTCTGGTTGCTTTTCTAATTTTTTTTTTAATTTTTATTTAAAAAATTTTTTTTCAACGTTTTTTATTTATTTTTGGGACAGAGAGAGACAGAGCATGAACGGGGGAGGGGCAGAGAGAGAGGGAGACACAGAATCGGAAACAGGCTCCAGGCTCCGAGCCATCAGCCCAGAGCCTGACGCGGGGCTCGAACTCACGGACCGCGAGATCGTGACCTGGCTGAAGTCGGACGCTTAACCGACTGCGCCACCCAGGCGCCCCTCTAATTTTTCAAATTAAATGAATGCTGCTGTTTCCTATGCTCCTGTGTATCCCTGACTTTGAAGTCATCTACGAGGCAGTGAGGTCTGTGTTCTTGTTGATGATCTGGGTCACCAGTGAGAAGGAACCGGAATCAACCCCTGACTGACTGCTATGAATTCCTGGGGGTCACTGTGATCCAACCTCCTCCTTGGATCGTCTAGGATGCACTATTTTCAACCTGGAAGTTTCTTTCTATGAGCATTATTTTAAGAAAAGAGTAAGGAATGTTTCCTGGGTATATACAGGGAGGTGAGTTAAGGATTCTTTGTATGGAAATGTTTTAGGTAAAGACTGCTTAGCTACAAGTTCTAACTCTGAAGGACGATAAAAAAGGGCATCACAAGATACTAAAACAGGACAATTAATTTTATATCTCTGGTGTAATATGTTAGCACCTCCATAAAGCAATTTTACTTTTTACTTCGGAAATAATGTAGAAGAGATTCTTGGGTTCCTGGTGACAAAAACAGTTACAGATGAAGTATAAAGATAAATGCATTATTATTTTTTTTAAAATCAGTCTGGCAGATGGAAAGAAGAAGGTGGGATTTCTCATTTTCTCACTTCCCTCCTTTGCCGTCACTCCTACGTCTCATATATAGATACGCGAATATACAGACGTTTAGCAGAAAACCAACACACGCCCAAGGCTTTCTTCCTAACTCAAGGAATGCCATCTGTACAATACATTAAAGATGCAGGTGTCTTCAAAATGAAGTTTATTCCTATGTCATGGGCCAGGAAACAAGCTCTATGTGGTTGATTCCTACAATGAGACTTCATCTGTTGAAAGCAAAGATGTTGTGGACACGTGAATTCAAAGCGGCAAACTTTTCTTGTCCCCTTTCTAAGTAACCTCTCTCCCCACGACCTATTGCTGTCCACAACGGTTCTGTTTTCTGGCCCTAGAATTTTGTCTTTTTATTTTTTATTTATTTTTTTATTTTTTTATTTTTTCAACGTTTTTTATTTATTTTTGAGACAGAGAGAGACAAAGCATGAACGGGGGGAGGGGCAGAGAGAGAGGGAGACACAGAATCGGAAACAGGCTCCAGGCTCCGAGCCATCAGCCCAGAACCTGACGCGGGGCTCGAACTCACGGACCGCGAGATCGTGACCTGGCTGAAGTCGGACGCTTAACCGACTGAGCCACCCAGATGCCCCTTAACCATGTCCTTTATAAAAAGGTTTACTATTTACCTTTTTGTTTTCTAAGTCATGCTTTCGATGTGTGTCTCACATGCTTTTGATGTGTGTCTCACCCAACCCAGGATCACAAATATTTCCTCATTTGTTTCCTCTTGAGGTCTTAGAGTTGTAAATTTCTATTGAGATCTATGATCCACTTGGAGGTAATTTTTTATGCAGCCGTGCAAAGCATGGTTCAAGTTTCTTTTTTTTTAAATAGCTTGATCCAAATTTTCCATCACGATTTTTTGAAAAGTTTTTTTTTTTTTTTTTTTCATTACATTCCCTCTACCCGTTGTGAAACATCAACTGGCCACTTATCTCCAGGTCATACTCTATTCAATCCATTCAATCGGACTCTATTCAATCTATTGATATGTTTGCCACCCTTTCACAAATGCCACACGGTGTGATCACTACATCTTGATAATACATTTCAAGTTTAGGTGTGCGAGTTCCCCAATCTTGTTTTTGTAAAAAAAAAAAAATGTTTCGGCTATTCTGATCCTTTGCCTTTTTCGATGAATTTTAGAAGAATCTAATTGAGTTCTGTAAATTCCTACTGGAATCGTGTCCTAGGATTTTGTTAAATCTATAGCTCAATTGGAGATAAATGACATCTTAATAATATTAAGCCTTTCAATCTACGAGCCTGGCATCTTTCCCGATTTTTAGGTATTCTCTGATTTCTTTCATCACTGGTTTGCAGTTTTCACAGGAGTGCGGAGAGCAGGCATTCCTTCCCATTTTAAGCAAAAGCTTCCAGGTTTATACCATTAATTATAACATTGTCTGTAAGGTCAGACAATAAGGTCTGTGTGGATACACTTATCAGGTTAAGTAAATTTTCTGAATTCCAAGTTTGCTGAGTGCTTTTAGCATGGGTAGATGTTAGGCTTAGTCATATGCAGTTTCTATATGTTTTCAGATGATCATATGTTTTCCTTCCTCAGTCTGTAGAGGTCATCGCTCACAGTGAATTTTTTGATTGTCGAATAAGTTCTGCATTCCAGGGATGAATTTTCTCATAATGTATTACCATTTTTACATATTGTTGGGTTTGATTGGCTAATATCATTGTGGGTTTTTTCATCTATGTTCATGAGAGTTAATGGTCTGCAGTGTTCTTATAATTTGTCCGTCAGGTTTTGATGTCAATGTAATATTGGTTTCCTCAAATGATTTGAGAAGTATTCTTACCACTTTTTTACTCAGAGTATATGCAGGGTTGTTAATATTTATTTCTTAAAGCTTTTCTATAATTTTCCAGTGAAGTCATTCGGTCCTGAAATTTTCTTTGTTGGAAGGTTTGTAACTATGAATTCTATTTTTTTTTAATAGAGACTATCTATCCAGACTATCTATTTCTTCTTGAATAAGCTTTGGCAGTAGGTGACCTTGAATGCAATGATTTCTTTCAAACAAATTGTTGAATTTGGAAGTATAAAAGCGTGGCAAAAGAAAGTGGACTCCGCTTGATTAGTGTTTTCTAAAGAGAACAGAATGAGGAAATAAATATGTATATTCATTTGTTCAAAGAAAAAATGTAATTTTCTCAGATAAAGGAAGAGGCCACAATGGTTTAGGATGATGAGTGTTAAGTCATCTCCACATGGATTTATTGAATGGAAAGAAAGAAGAAGAAATACTCAATACAAGAATGCTTTGTTTCTCTCGACTACCAGGGGACAAGAGCTGATCTCAAGCTTTTCTGCAGAAAAATAGCTGAAAAGAGAATAGGAATGTCTGTAAAGAGCAGAGGGGAAGAACACAGGATGTGAGAATGTTCTTCAGATGCCTCACTGGATTGGGCTGGAATATTCTTCTCACTCCCCATGGCCTGGCTCTGCTGTTCCCAGGGGAAGGGCAGAAGAGCATGTCAGCCCCTAGTAGTCGGGGGGGCTCAGGAAGAATCAGTGAAACAGAGAAGACAGAGTTCCTTCAGAACAACCTCGGCATCAGTACAGAAAGGTGGGTGTGGGGTAGGACACAGGCCATTTGCACAGACATAGCGTGCCCTCGGGGTTCTCCCGGGAGGACCCAGGCTTCCCCTTGGAAACAAATGGCATCCTTCTGGACACCCTGCCTGGTGAAACGCAGTGTTCCGCATCTTCTCCTTAGTTGGTCTGTTCCAGGAAACCAAAACGTGGTAAGCCCCCTCCAAATGGCCCGTGCATGAGTGATGATGGGGAGGAAGCAGAGAAGGAGGCGGTGGACTTTGGGTGTTGGTCAAAATTAAATTTCGGTATTTTGTCTCACGGAAGCAGAAAAGATGGATCTGTTTCCATGAATAAGGGCCTGTTGGCCACTATTATCCTGAGAATGTACCAGGGGAGTGGAGGAGTTGGGTGGGTTGGAGGTGGAGGGGGACAGAGAAGATTGAAGGAAATAGAAGAGAAATAAAAGGCTAAAAGAGAGGCAGGAGGTCAAGACATTGGATAGCAATGGAGGAGAGGTCAGGACAGAACGGGGTGGGGTGGGCTGGTAACCAGTTCAGTGATCGGCGAAGACGAGAGTGAGTGTCTGCAGATAGGATAAGTCACGATTCTTCGGCTAACTGGGCTAGAGATCCTCTGAAATACTCGGGTGTTGAGTTCAGGCTCACTGGAGGCTGGGCTGAGAGAGCGGGCTGAAAACAAATACATTGATTGGAAGCCAATCAGTTGAAAGGGCGTCTGTCTGAACACCCCCTCATTACCCCCCCCCCCAGGAGGAGTCTACACAGGCCTGGACGCAGGTGTCTAAGGAATGAGTCGGGGTCGGGGACGCGAGGTCCAGTGACTTCCAAGGCAGACCTGTATCCGACTCCCTGTCTTCAGCCCTGCCTCCACCACTCCCGGGCGACCCATCCCCACCCTTTTCCTTCTTTCTTCAGAGAATACTCCCTACATCTTCTGCCCAGCCCCAACAGCGCTGTTGGTGTGGATATGGCCACCAGGCAGACGTCTGAACACGCACCAAAGAAATGCTTGGCTCCCCTTCCGATGAGTCTAGAGTGAATTCTAAAAGTTGAGGAAATTTTCTGTGTAGTCTTCTAAGGCATTACTATTAAATATATAAGATTACTTAGGACAGACTTGTGTCTTGGGTCTCGTTCCCGAGAAAGCAGCTAGAGATCTAAATGCAGAGAGTTTATTGGAAAGGGTC
Source organism: Panthera uncia (assembly GCF_023721935.1). Lineage (NCBI taxonomy): Eukaryota > Metazoa > Chordata > Mammalia > Carnivora > Felidae > Panthera > Panthera uncia. The sequence continues at coordinate 3,526,174 of NC_064807.1, read as the reverse complement.
CCTGGGGCAGACAACTGTAGAAGGGAGAGGAGGGGGCGAGGGGGAGGGGAGGGAGCCCAGCACAGAGAGAAGTAAGACAAGTGACCACAGAGCACTCAGAACACTCAGCTGATCCCACAAGGGGCTCTGGAGCCGGGAGGATCGTCTAGAGTGTTCCAAACGAACGCAGGGGGGCCAGACGTACCCCTCCACCCGGCAGTCATTGGAGGCCAGCCTCCCCCGAGAGGAAGCATCCTCTTGGGTAACTCAGCTGCCTTCAGCTGGGGGCAGTCCTCAGATAGAGTCTTCACCACAAACAATCAGCCATCGGTAGGGAAACGGGTGCCTCAGTCTGGGAAACGCACCAGACCTTCCACTATCAACAAGATACAACAAGATCAACGGCGAGACTTAAATGAACAACAACCAACCCTAGTCTATAAGCAGGACAGACAATAGAGGAAACGGCAGAAGACTTTTCTAGGCCAAGAACAATTAAATTCTGCTTTCTTCCATCTTTGGTCTGCCAGGCGCCTGAAAACATTGGTAGCGTCGGTTGGCTTCTCCACACCCTGCTGGTCGTTTATCCAGGGTGCACTGGCTCTGGTCCTACCTCCAGCTGCAGAGAATTCTTTCTATTTGGGAACCCGGATCCTGACCTACAGAACCGTTCTAGTCTTTGGGGGAGAATTTCCTGCCCAGGCTCCACTCTGTCAAGTGGGTCAGCAGTCCCCATAAATGTGTATTCTACTTCCCTTTAGCTTAAAGATTTCCGCAGCATGCCATTCCTTGTTTTTTTTTTTTAATGTTTACTTATTTATTTTGAGAGAGAGAGAGGGAGAGAGAGAGAGAGCCCACGATCAGGAGAGGGGCAGAGAGAGAGAGAGAGGGAGAGAGTAAGAATCTCAAGCAGGTTCCATGCCCACAACAGAGCCCGATGTGGATCCTGATCTCAGGAATCGTGAGATCATGACCTGAGCTGAAACCAAGAGTCGGACGTTTAACCGACTGAACCACCCGGGTGCCTCTCTTTCTTTTTGCTTCCTATTAAGGCCATTAAATATATAAATTCTTCCAAGCCACTAATAAATTTACAGGGTGACATCTGTTGCTGATGTCCCAGTGATAGGATCTTGGTTCTGTTGGGTTCCTGTAGGATAGCATCACACTGACATGCGTGGGGGCTCTAATACATAGCTACAGGGTTAGACTTTTTCTCTGAGCAGTCAAACTTTAAAGGAACTTAAAATAATCCTCCTCCTGGAACAGGCTGATGATCGGTATCCGTTTACACACAGATTATTTGATTTTGAATCTTGAAATTAACAAACGCTGCTCTGTTACTATAGAAGTTTGTTTAGATATATCTTTAGAAAAATAAAACTCGAGTACTTATGTAGTACTGACCATATCCTGGGACGGTTCAAAAAGCCTTCTATAGATGAGTTCACTTAATCCTTGAATGAACCCGACGTAGAGTGATCGTTACTATGACCCTCGAGTTTGGGAGGGTGACACGGAGCCACAGGGAGGTAAACAAGTTACCCGAGGTTGAGACAGCTGCAGAGTGTGGAGCTGGGATCCAGACTGGAGACTGTGATCCAAAGCCTTCCCCCGCCACTCCGTTACCCCGCCCCTCATGGCCACACTAGCCGCAAATGCCCACAGACTCATTCTACATGGTTCTCCAGAACAGTTACTTCCCATAGATGAGACCCCACTCAGCGGGTACTTCAAATGAGGTGAGCATTTTTTTCCCCATCTGCACATGCACATTTTGACATGTGTTCCTAAATTTCTTGGCCTGTTCTTAACCCTCAGTCCGGGGTAGTATGGATAGCTTCAGGCAACGGGACCGGGACCTTGGGGACCCAAAATTGCTGTGTCCAGTCCCATTATTCTTCCGAAGGACTAAACACACGGTTGATGTCTCTTGACCTCAGAGGCATCCATGATAACGGCAGCGAGACGAATGTTTCAGAAAGCTGCACCGAAGCCCATTTTAATTCCCAGACCTAATCAAGGACTGAAAAGCTCTGTGACCTCCAGCCTCCTGCGTAAATAGGAGAAAAGGGCCCACGTCTGACTTCCGGGGCAGTTGGAACACGACACCCCCAGGGACTTTGTGGCGGTGCCAGGTCACCACCCTCCAGTCTTAGAGCAAAGCCAGCGACTGCTGACATAAAGTGACGTGCACACCCTCCATCATAGTGGCCTCGAATGGAACAATCCCAAGCGGGAAGAGGAAGATATTTTCCCTGATCAAGGTTCTGGACAGCAACCAGCCAGACACGAAGCACACGGGCAAGTGGTCGTCACTGAAGCTGTGAAAGCAGCTCTCCGTCGACAACCACCCGGGGCTCCAGGGCGTGCTTCACACGCGCTCTGTCATGGCCACCGCTGGTGGCCTCCTGACCGTTTCTGCCATCTCTATGTGACCTCAGGCGAGTCAAATCAGTCAACCTCACCTAGAGACCACCCTTCATTGACACGGTTCTCGAGATAGCCACAACTTCTCACTGTCTCTGTGACCCTCTACTGCGCCAGGCGGGGCGCTTTGAGACTTTGTCCCGTCTCTACTGGTAAGAGGCTGAAGAAAGGGTGTCTTCGGAAATCTAAGGCTCTCGCTGGGGCTCAACAGAAAGGAGAAAGACGAGATTATGTTGTGATTTAAAACGAACATCATTGATGCTTGTATTCATAGAAGAGCCAAGTCAAATCCAATGACCCCACATGTTTTCCGCCTTTAGATTGTATCTGTCTGCCTACGTCTCCTGGCTCTTCTGTCCCCTCCACCACCAGCACCTTCCTCCCGGCCTCTCCGAACAGCCCTTTGATTTTCCTTTGGGACGATCACTGCCTCCCACTCTCAGTCCCTGAGGTCGTAGTGGGGATCAGAGGCTCCCAGCCTCCAATTCAGACACGTGGCCCCAACCTCGTCAGAGGGAGTGGTCTGGGGGAGGATCGTAGCCTGAGCTTGCCCACCTGCTGTACCCATGCCCCTGACCATAGTGACCCCGGCCATCCCGTGAGACTGACCCCAGGCCGTTGACTGGGGCTGGCGGCAAAGAGGGGCCTCGTTTCTCTGGACGGCAGAGGGCACAGGCCTGGAGCTGGTGTTGGCTCCCCTGCCGTGATGCTGTGAGTCCCTGACTCGGCACAGAGACAAGCTGGACAAACACACAGCAGAGGGGGGCTAAGCCAGGACTTGATTGTGACCACATGCTGCAGACCACTCGGTCCAATGCCTGTTGAAGCCCCCCTGGCCCACCCCGCCTCCTAACCTTTCAATAGGTGAGCTAATATTTTTTTCTTAATTCAGCTTGATTTGGGTTTTCTTTGGATCACTTAAAACTGAAATATTAATTAGGGGCACCTGCGTGGCTCCGTCGGTTAAGCCTCTGACTCTTGGTTTCGGCTCAGGTCACGATCTCGTGGTCCTTGAGTTCGAGCCCCGCATGGGGCTCTGTGCTGATGGCACGGAGCCTGCTTGGGATTCTCTCTTTCCTTCTCTCTGCTCCTCCCCTGCTTGTGTGCTCTCTGTCTCTGAAAATAAATGAGTAAACTTTAAAAAAAGAATAATTCCCACCTTCCTGAATCACGCTGCCGGGAGGTGCTCTCTGGCCATGGGTTTGCACTCGCCCTCTCTAAAGACAGGCTGGAAAAGCAGGGAACGGCAATGGCCTACCGGTGGGTGTCCGCAGGTGGGTGCATGCCGTCCCAGACTCTGCGGCAATCCTGAGGTTGGCTCCAAAGCGTCCTTTGAGGGTCCTCAGAGGGCCAGAGCCCCAGCTACACGCAAGAGCAGTCAGCTCATCTTTGCACCCTCCCTTTCTGTCCTCGGTGTCACTTCCCCACCAGCTCACTGTGCTTCTTATGATCACTTTCAAGCAAACCACTCACACCCAAAGCTCTTCCCTGAGGGGAGTCCAGTCGAAGACAAAAGCGTTTACCTGATGGAGCTGTGAAAATTAACGAAATGATGTGTGCGAAGGAACAAGCCTGGTGCCTATCCAAAATGAGCAGCCAATGAATATTAATGGTAGTTCCTGTCACAAATATTGTACAATCGATGTCACGTTAGAATTTCTAATGTGAATAATTACATGAAATATGCATCTATTCTAACACGAATTTTAATGTATTTACTGACAATGTGAAAGGCAAAATAATTCAAATTCCCAAGTGGCTGGAGCTGAGATGAAATATCAACACATTTCGTCTTCACATCATCTTAAATTCTTAGGTGCCAGATTTTACAACCACAAAACCAGTTTCTGTATCTCAAACTTCAATTTCGACCTACTGATTTTAGACGTAAAATTCCTGAAGCAAAGAGATGTTCCTGACCTGTCTTAGGTCTCACTCTGCACCAGGTTTTCCGACTTTAGGCTCTTGGTCCAGTGCTCTTGCCCTCATGCTTCCCACCGAAGCTTTACTACAAGATAACCAAGAATGGGACGCCTGGATGGCTCAGTCGGTTGAGCGTCCGACTTCGATTCAGCTCACGATCCCACAGTTCGTGGGTTCGAGCCCCGCATGGGGCTCCGTGCTGACAGCTCAGGGCCTGGAACCCGCTTCGGATTCTGCGTCTCCCTCTGTCTCTGCCCCTCCCCCACTCGCACTCTGTGTGTGTCTCTCTCTCTGTCTGGAAAACAAACAGTTTAAAAAAGAACAACAAGATAATCAAGAAAGATAAAGACATCAAATAACCAGAAAGTGCTGATCCCGATGCGGACCAGGAGAGAGCCTAAGCTGTAGACGACTGTTAATTCCAGACAGTAGCTAATGGTTTGTCCCGTTGCTTGGGGACGTCGAAGTAGCAAGATCAGAATATTTGCACCAGGGAAGTCCGGGGAACAAAGGTGTGGACCGGCTCTTGGAAGGGACGGCGATGCGCAGATGTCCGTGTCAGGGGAGGCATTAGATAAGAGGAGGTGCCAGGTAGAGAAAACGTCCTCTTGCCAGCATCAGCCCAGTCTGCTGCTCCCCTTAGCTAGTGGGTGGCTTGTCCAATAAGGCCTTTGACAGCAGGAATGGAGGCTATTGATGAAAACAGCACGAACCCCCTCCCAAGGGCCACCGCTGCTGGTCTGGCCCACACTACTCTTGAGCGCCTCCTGCCAAGGGCAGAAGTCAATGCTGAGCCCCTTTCATGGTACTGACTCTAAGGGTGCCAGCTAACCAGTGGCCGGCAGCTTGGTTATATTATACAGGGTTCACTCTACCAAGGAAGGAGTAGCAATCTGTCCTCATTAGAGAAACTACACGCTTAATGTCAGGTCCCCACAGTTAGAGTGTTGTGCAAAGTAGTTTCGCCACCATAAAAAAAATCCCCTGTGATTTACCTATTCAATCTTCCCACCCCCACCGTTCGTCCCTGACCCTCTGGCAGCCAATGATGAGTTTACCGTAAGTATAGTTTACCGTTTTCAAAAGGTCATATAATTGGACTCCTATAGTTGTACATCTTTTTCAGATGAGCTTGTTTTCCTTGTCATCATGCCTTCAAGATTCATCTGTGTCTTTACGTAGCTTGAGACAGCTTCTCTTTTCATGGCTGAGCGATCCTCTGATATATGGACACACAACAATTTGTTTAGCCTTTCATCCTCTGAAGGACTTCTAGCTGCTTCCAGTTTTTGGCACTTGTGGCTAAAAGCTCTATAAACATTTGCGTGCGTGTTTTTGTGTGGACATGTTTTTAATTGGGCGAATGCCAAGAAGGGTGACTGTTGGAATGTGTGGTAAAACTATGCATAGCTTTGTAAGAAACTGCCTAATACCTTCCAAACTGGCTGTGCTATTGTGGCATCTTGTTTCCCATCAAGACCAAATGAGTTCCTGTTGTTCTACATCTTTTTTTTTTAATTTTTATTTATTTTGAGAGAGAGACAGAGTGCGAGCAGGGGAGGAGCTGAGGGGAAGGAGACACAGAATCCGAAGCAGGTTCCAGGCTCTGAGCTGTCAGCACAGAGCCTGACGCGGGGCTCGAACCCACGAACCGTGAGATCGTGACCTGGGCCGAAGTCGGACATTCAACTGACTGAGCCCCCCAGGTGCCCCATGTTGCTCTACATCTTGATCAGCAGCTGTCCTTGCCAGGGTTTAGAGGTTTAGTCATCGTGATAGGGGAGTGGGCCAGCCAGGCTTCATCAATTTTATGGATCTTTGCAAAAACCCACTTGTAGCTACGTTGATTTTCTCTGGTTTCCTGTTTTTGATTCCCTAGATTGCTGTGATAATTTATTATTTCTTTTGCTCCTTTTTTAGGCTTAAATTAAGCTTGTTTCTCTTACATCTTTAGATAAAAGCCTAGATCATTGTGTTTAGACCTGTATTGGTTTCTAGCGCATGTACCCTGCTTTCCCTGTCTTATGTCTTTATATGTCTTAAAGAAATATAATGGATATTATGAGATACAAGATAAAATGGTATCATAAGAAAAATCCATTTCGATACATTGTAAATTTATTTTCATTTAGTTTGAAGTATTTTCTTATTTATCTTCAGACTCCTTCTTTGACATAGGTGTCGTCAGGATATTTTTAAATTTCCAAATATTCCATGACCTCTCCAGCTACCTTCTGTTGTGTATTTTTACCTTAATTCTATTGTAGTTTGAGAACATACCTTATATGCTTTTCGTTATTTCATATTTGCTATGATGCATTTTATGGCCCAAAAATAAATACTGTTATCTGTTAGATTAATATGAATGAGGAAAATAAAAGATTTACTTGCCTTCATTTATTATTTCATTAATGTTCTTCTTTCTTTACATAGCTAAGAATTGCTGAACAATGTAACTTTCATTTTTTCCTGAAGAATTTTTATCATGTTTATCAGTACTTTTCTACATTCAGTGAATTCCCAGAGTGTTTGCTTAATCTAAGAAAGTCTTTGTTTCTCATTCACTTTTGAAGGATAATTTTTCTGGGTATAGAATTGTAGGTTGGGATTTTTCTCTTCCATTTTAAATATTCACTCCACTTTCCTTGTTTGCAGAGTTTCTGTGTGTTTTTTTTTTTTTTAGATTTATGTATTTATTTTGACAGAGAGAGAGAGAGTGAGAGACAGACAGCACAAGCCAAGGAGGGGCAGAAGGAGAGGAAGAGAGAGAATCTCAAGCAGGCTCTGTACTAATAGCATGGGATTACAATGAACTAATACAACACAGGGCTTGATCGCATGAACCATGAGATCATGACCTGAGCTGAAATCCAGAGTCTGTTGGCTAAGCCACGCAAGCACCCTATTTGCAGAGTTTCTGATGAAGGGTCTGCTGTCATACTTATCTGTTCCCCTGTAAGCAATGTGCTTTATTTCTCTGTGTTTCTTCCACGGTAGATATAAGTAAGATATACCTAGGCATAAATTTTTTGGTATTTATTCTGCTTGGTGTTCTCTGAACTTCCTGAATCTGAATTTCATTATCTGCTGTTAATTTTCAAAAATTTCTAGCTATTTTTACTTCAAATATTTTTTCTCCTTCATTCTCTTTTTTTTTTTTTTTCTCATTCTGCTACCTGGATATGTATGTATTTTGTCCCTTTAAATTGTCTGAAATTCTTGGATCTTTTGGATTTTTTTTAATACTCTTTTCTCTTTACATTTCAGTTTGGGATTTTCTATTGATATATCTTCAAGCTCACTGATCTCTCCTTGACTGTTTCCAGTATGCTAAGGAGCACATCAAGGCATTCTCTACTTCTGGTACAGTGATTTTTATTTATAGGATGCTCTTTTGATTTTTCAAATATATTTTTATTCTTTCTGCTTACATTAGCCATCTCTGCATGGTGTTTATTTTTTCCATTAAGATATTTAATATATTAATCATAGTTCTTTCTTCTTAAAATTTTTTTTAAATGTTTATTTATTTTGGACTCAGATAGAGAGACAGAGCACGAGCAAGGGAGAGACAGAGAGAGAGGCAGACACAGAATCCGAAGCAGGCGTCATGCTCCAAGCTGTCAGCACAGATCCCAACGCGGGGCTCCAACCCACAAACTGTGAGATTGTGACCTCAGTCGAAGCTGGATGCTTAAGTGACTGAGCCACCCAGATGCCCCAATCATAGTTATTTCTAATTCCTGTCTGATAATCCCAACATCTGTATCATATCTGAGTCCATCTCATGCTTTTGTTTTTTCTCTTCAGAATGCTTTTCTTGCCTCTTCACATGCCTTGTAATATTTTGTTGAAATCTTGACATGATATATTAGGTAATAAGAACTGTGGTAAATAGGCATTTAGTATGAATGTTTATGTTGCTCTGACGAGGGGGTGGGGTGTGTTCGATAGTCGCCATAGTTGTCTGTGTCAGACCTTCCAAATTCCTTCTGTCTCCTTGCTGTTGTCTCTCCCGTTAGTTTCGGGAGTCCCCACTACTGTCCCTTAGGGAGTCTCTTTTTGCTGGTCTGTCCACTGGACCTACTGGTGGTGAACCGGTGAGGTGAGTGTGTTTTGGGGGAGGTGGGGGCTTTCATCTTATGATTAAGTCTCACTATTCAGTGGCCCCGGGTTTCTGGTCTGTGACCCTCCCAAATGTTTCTTAGCAACTTTTTTCCTCCTTCAGGTGACACACAATAGCTCTAGGGTCTGTAATCAATGCCTTTCCCTTAAAGGGGATAATTCTCTGGCTGTCTTTCTTTTGTTCTGGAGCAAGCTCACAGCACACTTCACAAACGTGACTCTTCTCCTCCCCTAAGAGTCTAGAAAGAAGTGTTCTTTGCTCTTTTCTACGTTGGAGAATTTTTTGCTACACCTTATGCAGTATTTCTAGGTGATCTGTAAGAAGAGGTTTTCAGATCATCAAGTCCATGGTCATGCTGGAAGGGTAGTCCTTTAATCTGAAATTCAGCAAGTATGGGTTGAGCATACACTATGTGCCAGCATTGTGTTAAGCCAGAAGGACAAAATTGTAAATAATTTAGATCTAGCTTTTGCTCTTCCCAAGTTTCCAATGTCGTGGACAAGATAGTTATGCACAAAGAATTATAATAATATGATTTCAGTATAGGTGGAGCCCAAGAAAAAAAAAACCAGGTGTTTATTAGAGCGACGCCCCCTCTGCACCTTCTTCGAACAGCCTTTTCATTCTTTCGTGGAATTCTCTACGTACTCAGAGTCCTTGATTTCCTTGTACATACAAGGGTCATCTCCACTCTGTCCTATGAACTCAGAAATTTCCAAGTTTCCTTCCAGTTCTTGATGTCTTCAGGCTTCCTCCACCTTCCACATTCTACTTACTACTCATCACAGCCTTAGTCTCTTTCCTACACATATTTAAGATGTTCATTTAATTAAAAAATCAGCATCATGGGAAATATGGATATCTACATGAAAGAAATGATGTTGGGCCCTTTAACTTGAATGAATTAAAAACCTAAAGGTAACATCTGGGGCACCTGGGTGGCTCAGTCTGTTAAGCATCCGACTTCAGCTCGGGTCATGATCTCACGGTTTGTGGGTTCGAGCCCCGCGTCAGGCTCTGTGCTGACAGCTCAGAGCCTGGAGCCTACTTCAGATTCTTTGTCTCCTTCTCTCTCTCTCTGCCCCTTCCCTGCTCATACTCTGTCTCTGTCTCTCTCTCTCAAAAATAGGTAACATATTTTTAAAAATTAAAAAAAGGAAATAAATGATATAAATGCTGCACAATCAGTAAATCTTGAAGGACACTATGCTAAGTGAAGTAAGTAAATCACAAACAGACAAGGACTATGATTCCACTTCTATGAGATATCTGAGGTATTCAGATTCTTAGAAACAAAGTCAAATATTGGTTGTAAGGGGCTGGAAGGAGAAAAAAGAGAGTGGTTTTGCCATGAATATGGAGCTTCTGTTTTAAAAGGTGAAAAAGTTCTAGAGATTTGTTGCATCCCAATGTGCATATAGTTAATAATATTGTACTCTACACTTAAAATGGTTAAGTTGGTAAAAAAAAAAATACATGTTGTAAACTTCACTTAATTCTTTCGAATTTTTCAGCTTTTATATCCATAAATTCATGATCTTCTCCTTTTTGGAATCTTGGCAGACACACGTATTTGTTTCTATTACAATATAAGTTTAAAAATGAAGTGCGTACTTTTATATAAATGATAATCTCTCCACCAGTAAGAAACTATAAACGTTTATGCCACAAACATATTCTAAAATACTTTCTTTGCAACTATCTCAGCAAATCTCTTGATGACCTAAGCTGATTTAAACACCAAAGAGATTTTATTTTTACAATTAAGTTCAGATATATCCACACAAAGAGAGTTAAGAATTAAGAGCTTGTCTTTTTTACCCCCCCCCCCAAAAAAAAGACTTCATTTTTCAGCCTCCCTTTAATTATGGGGAATTATGCTCTTTCTGTTTTCTGAGTTTTACTAAATTAAGTGTGCAAGGTGCTAAAGAGAAGGCAACTGAAAGCTTTGGTTCCAGTTCACAAATTTAATTTTAATTACAAACGGTTAATCAAAATAAGGCCCTGGAGGAAAGGTTCAAGCAACTGGGATTGCTTAGATGAGAAAATAGAAGCTGCTGGAAGGTGTGCAAACAGAGGTGATGATGAGAAATATTACAGAGCTTACCAGGAGGAAAAACGAATTTGGGCCAGAGCATCAGGGATTTTAAGTTAGATTCAGAAATGGTTTCTTAGGAGTTCTTCTGGAGTAATAAAATGGATGCATTGGTCATGAGTTCACCTTAATTTAAGATTATCCATCTTCACACGAATTCTGTAAAGTGAGTGTTTTTATCTCATAAAGGCCAAGAGAAGCTGAGACACTTTCCTGAGATGACTAAGCTGCCCCATAACTGGGCCAAGACTTTGCCCAGATTGCCTGATTCCGAGGCCTAAGATGAGTGGGTTTTGCCAACTTCTCTCGGGCCTGGAGAAGGCTCTGACCACCCCTACCTTCTGCCCAAGGGCCATAAAATTGACTGATGGCTTTCCCCAATGGACTAGACCGTGTTCATTGATGTGAGTCCACCTTACTATCCCAGGAACCTCAACACAGCCCACACGGTTAGAGAATTGATGGGGGCGGTGGGGAGGTACATCACTTTCCTGTCTTTGTAAAATCTCGTTTCGATTTTTGTTCAGTCCGTAGTTATTAAGGTGGGACCCTGAGACCTGAATGGGTATATAATTTGTTTGTGATAAAAAAAAAATATGGTTTTTGCTAAATGTGCTAAAAATAAAGATATACACTGGTGGGGAAGGATACCCTGAGTCACAAAGCATTTGGTAACAGCCTAGTTGGCCAACCTGCTGCCACCTGTAAGGGGCGCTCTGCGGGCGGCCAGTACCTCCCTCCGACCTGAGAGACTCACTTCCGGTTCCTTGCACGCCCCTCCGGAAACGGAAACGACACCGTTGAAGAAAGCCACCACGCCCACGGCCAGAGGCCCTTCCAGCGACTACTGCGGGCGTGAGGGTCCAGTCTCTGTCACAGGTTGTGGTAGTTCTGCAAGTCCTCCCAGCTTTGGTGCTCCCCAAGGGGCCTTTGAGGCCTGTGTTGCCTGCCCAATTCTGCCCAATCCCACTTTTCCCTTCTCCAGATCACTCCCAGGAAGCTCCCCACACTCAGGGGCCTGGGACAGGGTCTCCGTGCTGGGAGCCACTCTGCGGCACGTGCCCTCAGCCGACCTTTCTGCACCCCTGAGGGGTTGTCTCCAGCAGCCCGCAGACGTTTGCAGAGCGTGGGCTTTCATCTCTGAGCTGATGTCTGGGGAGGCCTGTTGGGGAGCCAGAACTCCCCCACCCATCTGGCAGCCATTCCCCACCAGAGTGGTGTCAGAGGGGACGGTGCTGACCAGGATTTCCATCCTCTACCGGGTGATAATGAGACGCCCTTCTCCAAGCTGTGGTATCATTAGAGGTCAACTGGAGCCTCTCTTCCAGAAAACATAAGAGAATAAAGTACTTCCCACTTAATTCTATGAAGTCAGTATTACCCTGTAACAAAAACAGACAAAGATACTGCAAACGAGAAAACTATAGACAGGTATTTCTCATGAACACAGACACAAAAATTCTTTAAAAACAACAACAACAACAACAACAAATCCAGTTAGGCAATATACAAAACAAACTGTACACCAGGATCAAGGTGGTTTATTCCAGGGATACAAGCTGTTTCCATACTCAATCAATAAATGTAATGCATCATATTTCTGAAAATCACATGAACATGTCAATTGATGCAGAAAAAAACATTTGATAACGTTCAGCCACTCATGATAAACTAGCTCCGCAAAAGTAGATAAAGAGAAAATTCCTCAGCTTGCTAAAGAATATCAAAATAAGACATACAGGGTCACCTGAATGGCTCAGTTGGTTAAGCACCTTGATTTGGGCTTAGGATCTTGTGGTTTGTGAGATCAAGCCCTGTGTCAGGCTCTATGCTGACAGTGCAGAACCTGCTTGGGATTCTGTGTCACTGTCTCTCTCTGCCCCTTCTCCACTCAGGCATGTGTGGTCTTTCTCACTCTCAAAATAAAATAAAATAAACAAAATAAAATAGAATAAAACCTACAACGAGCATAATATTTTATGGTGAAGGGTGCTTTCCTTGTAAAATCAGGAGCAAGGCAAGGGTGCCCATTCTAAACCCTACGATTAAATCTAGCACTGGAAATTCAGGCCAGTTCAACAAAGCAAAAAAGGAAAGTAAAATGCAGGCACATCAGGAAGAAAGATAGAAAACGATCACTATTTGCAGAAGACATTATGGCCTACATAGTAAATCCCAAGGAATCTACAAACTCCTAGAATTAATATGTGAGTTCATCAAAGTCATGGAATTTAAGAGCACTATACAAAAAAAAATCACGATTCTATATCCTAACAACGTACACGTGGAAACCAAATTAAAATCACAATATTTATAAGTGCTCAATAATGTGAATTACTTACGTATAACCGTGTCTGTTGAAAACTACAGAAAACAAACATCATCTAAGTAAATGGAAAGACGTTCCCTGTTCATAGATTGGAAGAACCCAACATAGTATAAATAGCAGTTCTCCTCCAATTAATATATAGGATTCATGCAATTCCTCTCCAAAACACAGCAAAAAATTTTGCAGACTTGAATAAACCTCTTCTCACAGGTATATGAAAAGACAGAAGAACTGGAACAGGTGAAATGGTTTTGAGCAAGAAAAATGGAGGAACGACTCCTGGCAGATATAACACTTACTATAGTACAGTCATCATGTCTGTACAGGGGTTGATGGAGGTGCAGGGCACAGATAAAGGAGGCAGCCGGAGAGCTGAGCAACGGGCCCATCAGGTGCAGCCAAGTGATTTTTGATGAAGATGAAAAAGTCATGCATTGGCAGAAAAATCGTCTTTACAGCAAATGCTACCAAAGTACCTGAATCTCTATTGTTTTAAAGAAAGTGAGTCTCAATCTAAACTTCACAATATAAATCAGAATAGGTCATGTTTTCAATGTACAACATAAAATTATGAAACTTTTAGAAGAATATGTAGAAGAAAATCTTCAGGGCCTGCGGCTAGGTGAAGAGTTCTTAGATGTGACACCAAAGTAAAATCTATAAAAGGAAAACAAATTGGTATGTTGAATTTCATCAAATGAAAACATTTCAATGTGGAAAATGTCTTGTTAAGAGGATGCAAAGAAAATTTACAGGTTAGAGAATGTTATTGCAAGCAGCACACCTAATAAAGGATTCAAATGTTGAGTATATTTAAAAATTCTCAAAATATATTGGGGCGCTTGGGTGGTTCAGCTGGTTAAGCGCCTGACTTCGGCTCAGGTCACGATCTCCCGGTCCATGAGTTGGAGCCCTGCATCTGGCTCTGTGCTGACAGCTCAGAGCCTGAAGCCTGCTTCAGATTCGGTGTCTCTGTCTCTCTCTGCCTCTCCCCCGTCCCCGCCCCCCAAATAAATTAACGTTTAAAAAATTTGTTTTAAATTCTCAAAATACAACAGAAAAAGAAATGTAAAATTGGCAACAGACATGAACAGATATTTTGCCAAAGATGGATGCCCAATAAATGAACGAAAAGGTATTTGAAAACATTGATCACTAAGAAATGCAAATTGAAACCCCGACAAGATATCAATATGTATCTATGAGAATGGTTAAAATAAAACACAGAGACGCCACCAAATGTTGGCAAGGGTGCAAAGAAACTGGCTCCTTCGTCATGTACCAATCTGGAAGACAGTTAGCGCCTTCAAGAAACTAAACATAGACTTACCATATGATAGCGATCACACTTCTGGGCATTTATCTCAGAGAGATGAAAACTTATGTCCACACAGGAAACTGTATACAAATGTTCATAGCAATTTTATACTTAATAGCCAAAAACTGGAGAAAAATGCAAATGTCCTGTAACGGGTGAAGGAGCAAACAAACGGAGGTCCAGAGTGAGGTGGAATGCTACTCGGCTGTGCAAAGGAACACTCTACTGATACAGTCACCGAATGATAGAGACAGAGTGGTGAGCAGTGCCAGGGATTAGGGGTAGCACACGGGAACTCTTTGTGATTATCCAGAAGTTCTTCATCTTGAACATGGCGGTGGTTACACAAATCTACACGTGCAATAAAGTGGTGCAATAAAGTGGTAGAGAACCACACACACACACACACCGCGCGCGCGCACACACACACGCACATTTGACCATGTAAAATCTGCATGATGTCCTTGCATCCTACCAATGTCAATTTCTTAGTCTGATGTTACACCCGAGGTACGAAAGGTATTACCCCCGGAGGGACCTGGGCAAATGTTCGGGAATGACACTACCATTTTTGCAACATCCTGTGATTGATGATCATGTCAACATTAAAATCGTTTAAAAGGCCGTGGAAGGCACTCAACTTTTTCTCTGGAGGAAACACAGCACAGTGTGTTTCCACACATCTGCTTTTATTAAGGGCTACGGGTGGAAAATACCCACACAAGGTGATCAAAGCGTATGTTTGCTGCGAGCATACAAGATAGTTTCCTCTTGGCCTTGAGGGGGTTTCGAGAATGGGGGTGAGAAGCAGCACTGCTCATAGTGCTGCTGTAGGAACCCATGGTAATGGGACTCATGGGGATCCAAGACCTGGGGCATCCCTGGGGAAAACAATGAAGGTAAATAATGAAGGCTGCCGACGGTGGTGTGGATAAGAAAGGTGAATGTGTCCCATAAGGGCACATCCCTAGGGCTAGAAGAGCCCCCAGAATGTGGAGGCGCAGGCACCGACTGTGGTAGACAAAGAGATGCCTTTTAAGAAGCTGGTTGCTGGGGCGCCTGGGTGGCTCAGTCGGTTAAGCGTCCGGCTTCGGCTCAGGTCATGATCTCGCGATCTGTGGGTTCGAGCCCCGCGTTAGGCTCTGTGCTGACAGCTCAGAGCCTGGAGCCTGTTTCAGATTCTGTGTCTCCCTCTTCCTCTGACCCTCCCCTGTTCATGCTCTCTCTCTCTCTGCCTCAAAAATAAATAAATATTAAAAAAAAAATTTAAGAAGCTGGTTGCTGTCACTGCTTCTTATCGGAAAAAATCCTTCCGTGTAATAAAAGAAAAAGAAAAAAGTCTTCCCCAGAACTTGACTAGTTTGCGGAGAGCCAGAAATAACCGAAGCCATATGCTAGCGGGAAGAAAACAGTTACATTTCAATCATTGTTCTTAGAAGACAACGCAGTTTTTAAAAATGGATGAGAAAAGACAACCCAGAGAATGGGAGGCATATTTGCAAATCGTATTGCTGGTAAGGGCCTAGCGTCCAGAATATATAAAGAGCTCTTACAATTTAACAAAAGAAAAGACACGTGGCCCAACTAAAAACAGCACTTAAATAAATGCTTTGCGTTTAAATAAACACTCCTCTAGAGAAAATATGGAGTGAGAAACAACCCATGAAGAGATGCTCAAAGTCATTAGTCACCAGGGAGATGCAAATCAAAACACAATAAGACTTCGCCTCACATCCACCAAGACAAGCATAATAGCGAAAAAAGAAAACAAAATTGCGGGCGTCGGTGAGGGTGTTGACAAAAAGGAGATTCTCATACGTTGGCGGCGGGAATGTAAAGTGGCAGAGTCACTGTGGAAAACAGTTTGGCAGTTCGTCGAAAGTTAAATATATGATTACCATATGATCCAGC
The DNA here is from genome assembly GCF_023721935.1 of Panthera uncia. Taxonomy (NCBI): domain Eukaryota; kingdom Metazoa; phylum Chordata; class Mammalia; order Carnivora; family Felidae; genus Panthera; species Panthera uncia. The sequence goes on along the minus strand of NC_064807.1, from coordinate 3,510,063 downwards.
AATTCTACTCCTAGTTACATGCCCAAGAAATCTGAAAACATATATCCACGCAAAAATTTGCACGGGAATATTCATAGCAATGTTCTTATAACAGCCGTAAAATAAACACCATCAAAATGTCCAGCGGTGGACGAATGAATAAATGAAAAAAAAACAAAAACAAAAACGTCCATGGTATACGTCCATCCGAAGAAATGGAACTCATCCGTAAAAACAAGTGAAATATTGCTACAAGCTGAAGCTTGGCTATGACATATGTGAACTTGAAACGACACACTAATCAAGACAAACAAGCCACCTGTTTTAGATTTCCAGGTATATGAACTGTCCACAAGAGTCGGATCCACAGAGACGGAAAGCAGGTGGGTGGTCACCAGAGGTTGGAGAGTTTGGGCATCTCTTGGGGGTGATAAAATGACCCGAAATCGGTAAACTGTGCCGAGCGTATCGGGAGAACCCTGGGCTCACTGAAAGGTACGTGTCAAGTGGGTGAAAGGGTATTCTGTGACTTCCGTCTCAGTAAAGGACACAGAGGGTTTCCTTCGTTGCCCTCATGTGGGCACTGACATTAACAAAGTGAAGGCATGTTAGTAAAGAGCTGAGTTGGGTGCGGGTGGCCTTGTCTTTCTGAGAAGTGAGCAAGAAAAAAAAAGAGACAATTAAAAATTCATGTATCTTTTGCTTCATTTTTTTTTTTAAGTCAAGCGGTGCGTTTCTAAAGAATGTGGGCGTTCTTAATTATTTCGTGGGTTTTCCACTCTGGGGATTTTAAAAAGCCCTTCATTTCTCTACCTGCAGTGTCCTAGTCACAAAGGAATTAGGAAAATCATGATTTTCAGACCATGAAAATCAAATAAATGAATTTGGCTTTTAATTGTTGTAAAAAGTTCAGTAACAGGAGCTTAAGTAGACTTCGTGTTTGGATAAATTTGGACTTGGCCACTCTTACAAGCTTATGCCATTGTCATGAAAGATAAATATATTTGCCATCTAGAGGCTTGTCTAGTGGCAGGTTACTGGCATGAACTCCCCAGCCTCAGAGACCATGAAATGAAACACTGATCCCCTCCTAAAAGTGCCCAGGCACACGCTTTTCTTCTCCCCCTCGATGGGAGGACTTCCAGACTAAGGGGTCAGCAAGTCAACTCTCAGAGAAGCCCATAGCAAGTTACTAAACACGATCTACGGAAGCATATTTTCAAACCTTCACAATTGCGCTCAAAGAAGGGAAACTAAGAATCGTTTGCCACAACCTGGTGATAATTTCTGCAAACGTTATTTTATTTGCAAAAAATAAAAGGGGTTGATGAATGGCACCATGGGCCACGCATATTCCCCTGGAAGCTGAAGCAAGTTTTGTAAGCTGGCATTGTAAGCACACAGACACAGCAGCCCCACTCGGGGAAGGCATCGCATTCCCAAATTTCAACTTTTATTGAAGAAATATTCTGATGAGAATGTATATATCCTGCCAATGCTTTCCTGTCAGTGGATTTTGTTCAAGAGAAATAGGGTGGTGAGAAACTGAAGTTAGGGAATAAAACATAGCTGAATTTGGGACATACTACGAAAAAAAAGAAAAAGGACCACCTGAAAAGCAGTAAGATGACAGTTGAACACGGGAGTTTATGAGTTTATCTTGCCCTCTGAGTCTCATGGAAAAGGCAGAAAATATCGAAGGTAGGGAATACGCTCATAATAACAACTAGGAAAATGTCTTCAGAATTCACAGCAGCATTTTGAGGCATTTTAAAAACATGGGCAGAATGGAAACCAGAGAAAATAAAAACATTAATGAAAATGGGCAAGGGAAACCTCCGCAGCTGTCAGTTTTACCAGCAAAGCCCACGAAAATCTCCAAGATCAAAGTTACCAACATCATAGAGAGATGATTCTATTTTCCACAAGTGACGTTGGGAAATTGGGCATATGCATGCAAAAATATGCATTTACATCTTCGTTTCATGTAAAAATGAACTAAAAATAGATGATGGATCTAAATGTAAAAGGGAAAGCTTTAAAACTGTTTTAGAAGAAAACAGAGTAGAAATCTTTGTGTTGTATGACAAGCAAATATTTTTCAGATGAGACACCAAAAAACAATCCATAAAAGAAAAAAATAGGATCCATTTCACTTTGTTAAAATTAATAACATTTGCATTTAAAGACACTGTTAAAAGATTCAAAAATAAGCCACAGACTGGAAGAAGGTATTTGCAAATCACATATCTGATTAAAGATTCATAGCTGCAGTATATAAACTCCACAGTAAGAAAACAGGCACCCAATTTTAAAAGATCTGAACACACACTTTACCAGGAGAGACAGATGCGTGGAAACTAAGCACAGGAAAATGCTCAGCGTCATCCATCATTAGGGAAACACAAATTAATACCTCAGTGGGATACTACTACGCATTTTTTAGAAAGCTTAAAATCCAACAGAGCAACGCATAATACTGAATGTGGGAAAGTCACGCAGAACAATAGGACCTCTCCTTCCTTGCTCAGGAAAATACAAATGATACAGTCACTTTGGAAATAGTTTGGAAATTTTGTTATAAAGTTAAACTTCCAGCAGAACTCAACAGTCGGACTCCTAGGTGTTTACTCAAGCAAACTGAAGCTTAAATTAGTACAGAACTCTGTATCCCAGTGTTTACAGCACAGGGGCTTTATTTGTAACTGTGAATGACTAGGAGGGGCATACAGAACAGGATGTCTCTCAACAGGAAAAGGGCCAAAGCACAGTGTGGTACACGTGGTTGCAAAGATCAAGGTATTGGAGGCACCTGGATGGCTCGGTCGGTTAAGCGTCCAACTTTGGCCTCAGGTCATGATCTCATAGTTTGTGGGTTCGAGCCCCGCGTCGGGCTCTGTGCTGACAGCTCGGAGCCTGGAGCCTGCTTCGGATTCTGTGCCTCCCTCTCTCTCTGCCCCTCCCCTGCTCGCACTCTGTCTCAAAAATAAAACAAAACGTTAAAAAAATTTTATTTAAATAAATAAAATTAAAAGTGAAAACAAAATGAAACACCAGCTGGATACTATGGGCTATCAGAATGGAAATCAGACCATGACAGATGAAGGGAGCTATATTAAAAATATACATACAACTTGCTCTAAAAGAGGAGTGGGGAAAAGTCTTCTGGAAAGTAGTGTTCTGACTAGACAGTGTATGCTAAAGAAAAAAAGAACCGTACATAAGCAATATACTCTAGTTGGTAAATATTATTTTTTTAGAAATATAAAGGACCCAGACTGGCTAAAACAATCTTGAAAAAGAACAAATTTGGAGAACTCATGTTTCCTAATGTTAGGTTACCACAAAGCCCTAAAGATCAGAGTGTGGTATTGACTTAAGGACAGGTATATAGAAGTAATTAGAATTAAGAACCTAGAAATAAACCCAATATAGAACAAGTAATTAGAATTAAGAATCCAGAAATAAACCCATACATCTGTGACCAATGGATTTTTACAAAGGTGTTGAGACCCTTAATGGAAAGCAGCGTCTTTTCAGCATATGCAAAAGGGTGAAATTAGACCTTACCTCACACCATATATAAATCCAAAATAGATTAAAACCTAAATGTAAGAGCCAAAAGTATGCAACTCTTAGAAATAAACATAGGTGTAATTCTTTGTGAACTTGTGTTAGGAAAGACTTCTTATTTATAATACCAAAAGCCCACACATAAATAAAATTAATTGCATTTCTTCAGAATTATTTTTTTCAAAAGACACCATAAAGAAAATGAAAAGGTACAGAGCACCTATATTTCCAAATGGAGCCCGTCTATCACCCACAGAGGGGTACATCCGGCTCAGGCCTTCATGGGACCTGAGCTATTTTCTTAAATTCCCCTTCTGGGAATTGCTAAGCAAATTAGGCCGAGTCACTCCATGCTTGTTTCCTAAAACCTAAGAAATGTTTTAGATAGGCTAAATACCCAAGAGAGCCAACCTCAGCCAATGCAAGAAGACAATTCAGGTGAGATCCGGTGAGTGAAGGTGGGCATACATTACTTAATCCCTCTGGGCCTGCGTTGTCCTTTGCCAACCGGAAATAACAAATGCCAGTGGCTTGGTTGGATTCGTGTGTGAGCCAAATGGGTTTGAACGAAATATTGCGTGAAAGGATGTACATCTCAAAGGATCACGACGTAGGGCTTTGTCCAATTGAAATCCCAGCGTATGTTAGGAACACCGCAGAGCTCGCTTTGATATCTACAAGTTCTTTGCTGCTTCTCGTTTTTCGAGGCCACGTCGAATTCTCATCCCTTAAATCTGGGCAGGCTCTCTGACTGCTTTGGCCAACAGAACACAGTGGAAAGGACAATCTGGCTGATTCCGGGCTGAGGCCTTAAAGGGACGGACAGCTGCAACCTTCTGTCTCCTGAAACATGTGTGTTTGGACCACAGCTACCATGTCGTGAGGAAGCCCAAGCAGTCACCCAAAAAGAACCGAGGCCCCTGGCTGATGGCCACGGAGGAGCTCCTAGACGAGGACCGGCACCAACTCCACCAACCAAGTGGATAGACCCTCCTGAAAGTGGATCCGAAAGCCTCATTAGAGCTGTGCCTCCCGGAGCCTGCAAAGAGCAGGGAGGAGCAGAGATAAGAATACCTCACCTCAAAAGCTCAAGTGTTTTATAATTGCTGGTAAATATTAAAAATGTCGATTAAAAGAACTTAAGAAGGGGGCGCCTGGCTGGCTCAGTTGGTTGAGCGTCTGACCTGATTCCAGCTCAGGTCATGATCCCAAGGTCGTGGAAATGAGCCCCGCGTGGGAATCTGCAATGAGCATGGAACCCACTTGGGATTCTCTCTCTCCCTCTGCCCCTCTCCCCTGCCCGCGCCCTCTTTCTCTCGAAAAAATATATTCAATTTTTTTAATTTAAGAAATGCTTAAAAATTAAAGTATCAATTGAACAAGCTCTTGATAACAGAAGATTAAAAGGATTTGTTTTTGTTTTCTTTTTTATAACCGATTCTGTGTCTGCCGGCATTTCAGTGACACCCACCAATTGTCTCGCTGAGTGAACGTGGCCACGCACTTCACTTTCTGGGCTTTGGATTCTTCATCTATGCATTTCCCTAAGGTTGGAAACAAAATGATTTTTTTGCGATTGTAAAGGAAATGTAGAAAGGATGGAGGAAACTAAAGCAAGTCAGGTTCCATGGGCTCTTAGTAAATAAATAAACCTCATAGAAGCACATTTGAATAGGGCTACAAATGCTAGGGTCTATCAATTCCTGAATTTTTTTACGGGTACGCCCTTCCTTAGGTCTTTGTATGTAACTTTATGCTTGCAATGCATGTGAATCGTTGGTCAGTGACAAACTCCAGCTGCTACTTCCCGGGATAATGGAAATTGTCATTTGTTGATGGAGGCTGAAAAAGAGATTAAGCAGGGATTTTCCAGGGTCATTCTATTCTTTTTCTGTCGAGGTTGAATCCAATTCTAATGCGACCCTTGCCCGGGTTTAAACGTGGCAATGGATTACACAGAGTAACATCAGATCGTCGCATCTCCATCAGGGCTCTTGCGCTGAGTGTTCCGGCACCTTCCGTGGGAACCACCTCTGGATCAGCACATCTCCACAGGGCATGCCTGTTTTATGCAGATTATGACTCCACCTTTGGAGATGACCCTGAGTTTTTTCATGACAGAGTCAGAAAAACAGCAGGGGCCTGTGACAAATCTGAAGAGGCAAGCGGCCAGCGCCCTGCTGACACTCAGGTTTTGTCAGGTCCAGATGGTGTGCTGATTTTTTTTTTAATGTTTATTTATTGTTGAGAGACAGAGACAGAGCGTGAGTGGGGGAGGGGCAGAGAGAGAGAGGGAGACACCGAATCCGAAGCAGGCTGCAGGCTCCGCGCGGTCAGCACAGAGCCCGATGCGGGGCTCGAACCCACAAACCGTGAGAGCGTGCGTGACCCGAGCCGAAGTCAGACACTTAACCAACTGAGCCACCCAGGGGCCCCGGTGTGCTGATTTTTTACCTGGCCCTGCTTGTTTCGGGGAGCTTGGAGTGCGGAGCCCGGCACCGACACTGGCCACCTGCTTCCTGACCTCAGACACAGAGGCTCCTGATGCTGAGTTCGATGGGGCAGACTGAGCCCCGTGTCGCCAAAGAGGGCAGTCTTCCGCTTTAGACAGACTTTCTGGGCTCCTGCTGCATTCAGACAATTCACTGCTACGTCAAAATGTCCATACCTGGTCCCCCCGTAGCCAGGCGTTCAGAGTCTTCCCTTTAGGGGAAGAAACAAGTGCGATGATATGTAAAGGTGCAGAGATGAGGGGCCAAGTCAAGGCCTGCATGGTCCAAGCATGGTCCTTGAGGGCGCTCCTCAAGGGTGGCTGTGGACGGCTGGCTTTCTGGAAAGCCAGCTGTGTCCAGTCTTTTTTGCTCCTTCTCGATCATGGTTTCTTTACCTTTAATTTAGAGCTGCCTAAATTAAAATAATGTAATTTGCATGCCGCCTTCCACTTTCTCGGTTCCCACAGACCTCATTAGCTTCTGATCACCGTGGGTGTCTTCAGCCGGAGGCTGTCAGGAATGTTCCCCACATTCCGGCAAGCGAGAAACATAGTTTCTACCTTCCGATGGCCGATGGCCGGTGAGGACTTTGATCTGGAATGCCTGGCAGGCATGTGGAGCTCTGCACTGTGTCCTGACCCCAACTATCCAATTGTATGTGCTTGGAAAGAAGAAACAGTGTTCTTACCCAGAAGATAAGGGCATCACATTGCGTTATCGCTAGAAAGATCATTAACACCCAGATCAGTTGCACAATTTGCTAAAGTGTGCATTAAACACAAAACTGCTAAAACGGATTATGTTTCCTTAAAAATCTGTGGCTGGCTCATTTTTAATGCTAATGTTCAGCTACGCCATGATAGATCCCTCCATTAATAGTTGGGCGAGCCTGCTAGTTGAACGACCAGGATCTTTCCTTCTTTTAGAACTAGTAAAACAGAAGTGCGCATGCCATCCGTTTGTTAACAAAGTCTCTATTTTCCAGCAGCAAGACAATATGCTATGGGAATTTCTTTGTGTGGCAGGTGGGTCCCATGGCCAATCTGCAGTCTGACCGATAAGTGGTCACACAAAAGCAAAAAAGCAAAAAAACAAAACAAAACAAAACCTGCAGTGTTTTGAGTGGTTACCTCTTTTATTTCTCCTACTGTATGACACTGTGCTATGAGATTCACGTCCTGTGTGTATATTTTGGCCCGTGTTATTTCAGCATATAAGGCAGGTGGGTGGATGTCTGCACCTATCTCAGTCTGAGAGAACGGGGATCGTGGTGGTGTTGCCTTGTGGTCACCAATCATTCCGGAGTCCAGAGGGTGGCTGTCCTATGCCCCACCTCTTGAGTTTCCTGTGGTGATTGTGATACTGAAGAGTGTGAACGATGGCCAAACAACATATTGGGAGTCGTGTTAGAACCATTACAATAAGACAATAAGGAATTTACATCTGAAATCACTGTGTCCACGTATTTTAAATAACTAGCTCAGCTCCCAAAGACATGGGAATATGTGAAGTTTGAGAACAGTCACTCACAGTCACCGTCCCTGTGTGTGGTTGAAGTCATGTGGAAAGAGCTGGTGAGATAATGACGGGGTGGGGGGCTGTGTCATGTCTGGGGGCTGGAGCAGCTTGGAGGGGGACCAGGTGGAGAGCTCAGGAGAACAAAGCAGAGGAAGGAGACACAGCTGACCAGCAGATCGAGTGGAAACTTAGGAAAATTTTGAATCCCACCTGCAGGTGTATAAACGAAACAGAGTTAGTTGGTCTTTTGATAAATTAGGGACCAAATAAAAAGAGAGAGAGAGAGAGAGATGGAAAAGGAAGAGAATGTGTTAGAAACTTCCTGGCTCCCCATTTTCATGTGTGACACAAGGCACCAGCCAAGGTTGAGGGCAGCTGAGAGTCAACACCTGTGTGGGGCCAGCAGAGAGACTGACTCCTTCTCAGAGAGTTCTCAGCCATTTCCGAGGAAAGAATGATGATTCAACAGTGTGATGGACAGTCTGCTGATCGGTCGCTCGCCAATCAGCCAGCCTGGCTGGGAAAACGGGGATGCCCCTGAATTTAAATCTGTCTTTGGTCATTTAATGATGAAACTGACAGGTGGAACCAAAGGTCATGAGGCGTTATTACTCGGGGTACCTTTAAAACTTACCTCTGTGCTTCCAATGTTGATTTCTGCTGGATTTGTTGTGGTTTGGGATTCAAATACGAGGAGTTTAAATCACACAGAAAGAATAAGGGGACTTGCACTCAGGCTCGGGAAGACAGTGGCTGATCACCAGATCGTATGTAGAGTGGAGACCTTGGAGGAAACAGAACTGAGCACAATGATTTCTTTGTAAACGGGAAGAGATCCCCAAGTGGTGAGAACAGACTGAACTCTGGAAACAAGAACATGTAACTCCAAAAGGAAACATCCGAAGAATAAAAATTAACTTTTACCAACCTGGAAGTTTAACAAGAACATCTAAATGAATGGTTGCAAGCTGAAGTTAAAGGAATTTACAAGGAGTCGGGGCTGCAAGGAACAGGGATGGAAAATATGAGACAGGTATTATACCCGACCATCCTTCTAAAGGGTCCAGGTAAATAGGCAATGTTTCATACAATTAAAATAACACAAAGCAAAAAAAACAAAAACAGAAAAACAAAAGTTATGGAAAACTGTTCATAATAGTAGCATATGAGTTTTGAGATGTTTCTAGACTTTATGTTTTTATTATTTATTTATTTACGAGAGAGAGACAGAGACAGACAGAGAGAGAACAGAAGCAAGGGAGGGGCAGGGTGAGAGAGAGAGAATCCCAAGCAGGATCCATATGCAGCTTGGACCCTGACTCAGGGCTCGATGTCACGGCTGTGAGATTGTGACCTGAGTTGAAGTCAAGAGTCAGATGCTTAACCTACTGTACCACCCAGACACCCCTAAATATTTCTAGAGTTTAAAGTACTGCTAACAAATGCAGAATAAAGAGTTCAAACAATACAAATCCCCTACTGTAAACATTTTTGAATATTAACAATAATGACTAAGTCCCACACTCTTCCAGAGGGAAGGAGAAAAGATGATCACATAGGTATGTTTTGAGAATCTGAATGGCACAGGACTTCTCAACAGCAACCCAGAAAGCCATAGTTCCCTAAGCCTTAAGCTGCTCATTATCCTGCTTGGTGGTTGATGACATTGACTTTGGGCTGTAAGCCTGATCATTTACCCACCAACAAAAGGTAGAAAAGGCTATTAACCAAATGCCCTCAACATCAGTTGAATGATTCACCATCTTGTTTGTTGCTTTGACTTCTTTAAAAAAATGTTTATCTATTTTGAGAGAGAGAGGGATAGAGAGTGAGCAGGGAAGGGGCAGAGAGAGAGGGAGAGAGAATCCCAAGTACGTTCCTGAACTGCCAGCACGGAACCCCAGGCGGGGCTCGAACTCACGAACCATGAGACCATGACCTGAGCCAAAATCAGGAGCTGAACACCTCACCTACTGAGCCCCCCAGGAGGCTTGTTGTTTTGACTTCTAAAAGATAAATCAAAGGTCACGAAACAGTTTGTCTGAACCTCCTGTTGCCGTGCAGGTTGGGAGTATCAGTCAGTTTGTCAATGCAAAGCAACGTTAGCATCCTTGGAGATGAAGGACTATTTTTGTCTTCTGAACCACCGACCGTCCATCTCTTCAGCCTCAGAACAAGATAAAAGTGTCTCTCAAAAGTGCAAATGTGGCTTTTGAATGATGTTGACGCTTCTGGAATACACAAACCAGCCAAGGCAGTCTCTCCCGGGCTGGACAAAAATCTAACAGGGAAGAAAGGGCGTCATGAACTGTAACAGCGGAATCCAGAACCACGCGACCAAAGATGACACAGTCCATGCGCTCTGTGTGTTTTGGAAGGAACTGGTAGGAAACAGTGATTCAACAGAGAAACGGGAATGTTCAATCTGGTAGAATTTATGGCCCCGATGCTAATTACTCTCTTGCCTCCAGACAGGTGGGTTCACGTTGTCTCAGACAGGTTTCATAGAGTCCCATAGGTGTAGACAGTGGACCTGCGGTCACCAGGCCGCGTGCCCAGCTGCCACGGGTCAGACCCACGCTTCCGCGGCAGTGGCTCCGATGGGCTCTGCCTGCCTCCCCTCTGCACTGTGAACACAGTGGGCTCCCCCCTGCACCGGATGTGGTATAATTCGGGGGGGGGGGGGCTTTGGCTTTGAGGCTCCATGAGTGATTGTGGTTCTATCCCTTTCTCACAGTAACGTGTATTAGTTGTGCCTTCTTATTTCTTGTATTTTGGCGCTCTGATGTCTGGAGCCTTTCTGACCTGGATCAAGCCCCCTTTCCAGGGCCGGATAATTCCTGGAGATGGGAACGGACTTCTTTCACAGGCAAACCAACTGAAGGGGAGCCCGCACCCACACCCCTTCCTCGGTGGGGCTCCTTCTCCCCAGGCCACTGTCCCCCTGCCCTAAACACCCCACGGTCTGCACCCAAAGAGTAGACGGGCCCCCTGCTCCGGCCCTGCTGGAATTACGCACGCTAGCCACCTGCCCGTTGCTTCCTGCAGAAACCACAAGAAGGACTCTGGTCTCTGTCTCCTGCCTCTGCTCCCCCTAACTTGCTCCAGCGCTGCCCATGGGGAACCCTGAGCATGGTGTCCCCTCCCCTGGGCACTGTGGGGACCACTCATCGATGCCGGTTGTCCTCATCCGTTAGCTTTACGATATTGAATAATAATAAAACCTGCATTTAAAACGGTAAATCCGGTCCGGTCCGTCGGGGATGCGTAAGGCGGCCGCAGACATGCTGAAGACAAACACCTACTAACTAAAGGGCGGATTCTACCCCTCCGGGGAGCTGGGAGGATCAGTGACGGCGGCACGGCCACCAACTGGCACTGGGAGAACGTCGTGCCACACATTCTGTTGGTGTTTGACCCGCATCGTTTCCCGCGATGTTCAAAACAACGATACCATCGCGTCCGCTTGATGATCTCCACCAGACAGAAATTAAGGACCTGCCAAAGCCACACAATCAGTAAGGGGCAGAGCCTGGGTTTTCACTGATGCCACGTGTAGTCCTGTGACCGTATGACCGTATGGGGCCTCTGGAGACCGTGGGCCTAGGGAACCCATTTCACAGGACTCACCACTCATCCACATTCCCACTGGAGGTCTGCAGTTCCGTCACATTCAGGACATTGGGATACCAGGAACATCAGAGTGAAAGGGGGATAGAGAACTACAGGTCAGCGGAGAAAATGCACCTGACCCAGGTGGGTGCTTTGAGCTCCACGCGTCAGTCAAGGTCAACAGGGAGAGGGGAGCCAGCGGGATATGCACATATAGACACTCACAGGTATGTTATGAAACACAACGGAACTTATTCTAGAAGGAATTGGCCTTAGAGACTCACATGAAGGGGCAGGGTTGCAGGAACGGGGGGTGGGGAGGGGTCACTGGCAGTCTGGACCCCTTGGGCACAAGCGACACTGGTCCACAGGCAGCATTCTGGAAGGATGTCCAGAGGGGGAATAGGACTGCACACCCAGCTACCGTTCTGAGTTTCTAGATCAGGGGATCGAAACTCTCCTCCACATACTTTCCGGCTGATTAAGTCAGGCCCACCAAAGATCATCTCACTTTGGATTACTTCACGGTCAAGTGATGAGGGATTTTCATCACATTGCCCTTTAGGGCAGCGCGTTGATTACCGTTTGATGCAGAAGATCAGGCTACGAAATGTCACCCCTTTCCAGTCTTCTGTCACACAGAGTACCCTGGACTGCCCTGACGAGAACCACACCAGTGGGGTAAGCTAAGCGCCTCGGAGCTGAGTTTCCCACGGCACGTTATCCTTGTAATTGCCCAAGAAGTAGACAGATTATTCCAGGAACGGATCAGAGCAGCAAATTCTCTGCTGGATGAGCATCGACGTCCCAAGTCCCAACCGGATCGACCACTGGTCTCTGCTCTCTCCTTGTCAGATTCCTTTCGGGGCTGGACACGGTAATTATCTGGTCTACACATTCAGACCAGTGCTGGTGAAGCAGGATCCACGGGCTTCATAAAATAAAGATTTCTAGGATTTACAGAGGGGGAAATGTTCAGATACTCATATGGGAGTTTAAATTACTGTCATCTCACTTCTTAAGGGAGCAGGACCGAAGAAAACCGTTTTCACCCATTTTCATCCATTAGTAGCCATTTTGTTTGTTCCAACCCCGCCCCCTTTTTTCTTCTACCTGGACGTGCTTTTGTTTCCAGTAGACGGCTGTGTGTGGGAGTGAGGACTTGGCAGGGAGGCATGCTTTCTAGATGTAATCCCAAGCCTATTCTCTGCCTGAGCTTCGTTTATAGTCTTTATCTATCGTGGCCAATTTTGCTCTGGGTGTAACTTCTAATGAGCCATGAATCACACGGCCCGTTCATCATCCTGGCTGTCAGCCACCTGTCAGAACACTACTGTACTTTTTATTTTTTATGAGCCACCAGGTTGCCTTTTAGAATTCCTGGTGTGTATCTTTCAAAATCCCACAGACGGCCAGAGCCTGTGGCAGCACACCTCTGTGTGGGCTGTATTTCACGTCGAACAAACGTCCCCGAGGGAGAAACGTCGGTGGGCTGGCCCGCATCTCCCAGCTCCCTGTCCTGGGGCTGTGCCCCCTCCAGACTCGGTGTATTTATTTATTGATGGCGGGAAGGGTTTTGATTTAGCAGCAAAGCACAGACGCGGGAGTGAAGGGCTTCCCGGTGGCCACTCCCTCTGTTCTACCCGGTGCTGCACGGAGATGCATTCGGTGTTGACCTTGCAGTGCGTCATCCAGAGTGGTCCCTGCGCTGGCAGGAGAAAACCACAGCGGAAGTGTCCTCCCCTGGGAGTGACCTCGGCATTTTCATGAGTGGCTCCAAAGGCCCTTCCCCCCGCCTGCACGTCTGTGATTCTGTGATGCAGTGCTCAGCCTGGGCAACCGGGTTGTGGGTTGTCGGCAGCTGTTTTGGGTCACTAGGAGACAGCTGGAGAGAAGGATGAGGCGGGCAGCCGAACAGGGGAGTGGAAAGGCAGGGCCCGGGAGGGGCGGGGGCAGACCGTTGGGAGGTACACAGCAGCCCCAACTGTCCAGGCCCTTGGGCTCAGAAAAGCCCTGATGCCATCTAGGTGTTCGTGTTGGAACTGCGAGTCGCCAGGCAGAGACAGAGACGCCGCCGCCAGAAGTATGAATTTGTTTCCAAGTGCTTTCTCTGGTTCTTCATTTCTTGGTGAACAGTGCAGAGTGCCCACTGAGCGCCAGGCACAGTGAGGAACCGAAGGCAGATGAGGGAACAGCATCTGCGTTCCCTGCACTGGCTCATGGCCCTTACCGCCGCTCGTGGGAGCAGATTTTCAGGCAAAGAGATAAACTCGTTACCACTTGTGAAGGGGTGGCCCGGTAGACGCTGATGGTGCAGGTGGGGTGGCGGGGCTGGCCTCCCCGACGACACTATGGCCCACAGTCTGCGAGGGCGCTGGCTCACCGGAAGCTGGGACGAGGTGCCCTTGTAGAAGGAAAGACGGACGCAGACTTCCCTGGGGGACACAGAGAGGCTTCAGAAATGACCTTGTTCAGAACTGACATAGGCGGCCTGGCTGTGTGACTTTGGTGGTGGGGGGGTGCAGATGGCGAGCCGGTGGGGGCACAGCTGTGGGGACACGGGGCCGCAGCAGAGCCAGCGACAGGCTATGGGAGCGTCAGGAACAAGGGTTCTGCTCAACCAGAAGTGTGTGCGGGAATCTTCATGCTGCGGCACCCGGAGGTACAGAGCCGGCTGAGGGTGCCATTGGCCATCCACAGGGCAGCGTGGACCAAGGCCCTGGTGGCTGGGGACCGGGGGGGCCTGGGAGAGTGGCTGCATGCTGGATGCCACCGGTATCGAGGCTCCAGTGACCGGAAGGTGGGGAGGGTCCAGGACGGCAGGACGGCCGCGTTTGGGCAGGAGGTGACAAAGGGGGGTGACCCGAGTCTGAGTTCTCTGAAGGTGAAGCAGGGCAGTGGGGAAACATAAGCCTCACCCCCATTTCCTGTCCCAGATACAGGGGAGGTGGGGGGCCCCAGGTCAGCTTCCACTGATTAGGCTGCCTGGGAGAGTCAGGGCCCGTGAAGGCCAGGAGGGGGACCCTGTGAGAAGGAGTTGGGAGCATAGGAGAATGGTAAGGACTGGAGTTCCAAGGTCAAGTACAACAATCGGGGAGAAACTAAAAAGCAAGTATGTTGTCGGGTCTGACTCAGAGAGGCCTGCCACCTTCTGTTCCACCCCAGGCAAGGGTGACGGAAGCTACCAAGACCCTGTGAGAGTCATTCCCACAGCGACAGCAAGGACAGCGTCCAGGCGTGTCCTCACCCTGGGGCCGGGGTCCTCCCCGCTGAGGTGAAAGCCAAGTCTGAGGACTGTAGGCGGGGCTACAAGGATCCCCGTCCCGGCACAAAGGGAAGAACCCTGGTTCCTGGAGGCCAGGACGCAGGCGGAAAAAGCACACTGCTTCTCCTTCGACACGCTCGCTCGTCGGTGAATTGTTCACGACACAACTCGCACGCAAACGAAAGACGGTCAGGTATAAGAGCTTTATGAACTCACTTGGAAGAGACCCAGAAGGGAAGACAAAAAGAGCTCTTTGCAAGACCATCTGAGAAACGAGAACACTCTGTCGGGGCAGGAAAGTCCCAAGTAATGGCGCTCCGTCACTTACGAGGCTGGGCACCTATTGTGGGACGCTGAGCCCGCAGCACCTTTGGGATAACTTGTCTACCAGGCTGTGGATGCGTTCAGCCTCACCCCCCTGAGGGTCCACCTCTACCCTGACAGGTGGGAATCCAGCTGTGCGTCACTGTCAAGGGTTAGTCAAACGCGTTCCTACTTCAACTGTGTCTCCCCAGGAATCCTGCCTCCGAGGGAGAAGGCCATCAATGAAAAAAAAAAAGAGTTCCCTTATTTTTGCCGGGGAAAATTAATGCATCCTAAACCATTACAAAGAGAAGACATGTATATACGCGAAACATATAGAAACAGAAGCAGAGAGAAAGCACATCCTGATCGAGGGCCTTAGGCTCAGGGCTGGAATGACACGGTTTCTCGTGCTCCCCCCAGGAAGAAGGCGTGCTCTGCCCAGGAAATCATCCTTTGGAGGGTACCTTCTTCCTTCTGGGCCGTTCCTTACTAACTTCCCATCTTCGTGCAGTGTGTGATCGTCTGACCCTCCGACTCCTCTTAAAAATGAAGTTACAGCCAAGAAAAATGCCTTCAATGCCCGGCAATCTATGCAACACAGACCCAAAGTCCAAGAAGATCCTACTCTCCCCCCGCCCCGCCCCAGGCTGTCATGGCAGAACCGAACACGCGTGTTCATGCAGACGTGGCGAGGGAAGGGTCAGCCTGGTTCTGCCGGAGGGGTTCCGACCGGCAAGTGCCGCCTCCCGTTAGCCGGTAAGTCTGTCCTTGCCTGAAACTGTGATGCCAAAATCCGCTTTGGGTGGAGTATTCCTTTGGTGTGATTTGAACGCAAATGACATTATATTCTGCCCGCCCAAGAGCCATCCAGAAAGAGATTTAATTTTTCAAGACCTGTGATGCTAAAACGTGTTTAAATAACTTAATCCTTATTTGAAGGAATTCTGACAACCCAGGACACCCCCCAGGCGTGTTCAGTGGGGGTCAAGCAGGCAGACAGAAAACGCTCTAGCAGGCTGTCAAAATGGCAGATAATCAACCCTTTGCCACCCCCCACGTCAGAGCCAGTCGTTTTCTGTCACACGTTTAGGAATAAATTTTGAGATCCCACCTAACGTTGAAGACTCGTTTCCACCACCTCCCGCAGACTCCGTCCTTCCCTCTACTGGAGACGGTGGCACAGGATGGAGGTAGATATCCGCGTTCGTCTGGAAGAACCAGGACGTGAGACACAGGGTAGTTCCAAGTTGCAAGGCTGCTCCCAGGTGGGCTGGAGGTTTTGTCCATGGGGACGATGCTCACCCGACCGAGGGCCTTCCAGAAGGAGTCCAACTGAAGCCCGGGTTTTGAAGGGCTTTTCAGGGCTCGAGGACAACAGCCTCAGCTAGAACTTGACATGTCGACCTTTCTTCTTGATGCCCTTAGCGGGGGGTGTCTTGGGAGCTGACCAACAGCTGTGCCATTACTCAGAAGATGCCGAAGAAGACCCAGACAGGAAGAAAGTAAGAGAAGCTTCCTGACTGGTAGATCAGCAGAGCTACAGTCTGGGAGGGAAAGGGGTAGAGGAGGGGCGGTTGTGAGCAATGCCCGAAATCAGGAGTCTCAGAACAACCTGGCCTTTAGCATCTCAGTGTTTTTGTCGCTCTTGCGGGGGCACACGGAGATGGATGGCCCTGTCTTGCCTCCGCCCAGCCTGAAGTCAGCCTCCACCTTCAGGCTTGCTGACTCTTTCCGGGTATCAGATGCTGATTGATTACTCATACCCAACCCTGGTTAATACCCTCTGCAAAAGCCATCTGCTAAAATTGGTAAGGCCCTGGAAAAAAAAAAAAATCAATCCAATTAAAAAAATTTTTTCCCTCCTATCCCTTGAAAAACTATAAAAAAGTAATGTCACACAAATGCTCAATTTCTGATTTTCTCAATTGCCAATACAAGGGCTTATCTGTTACCATGGCAACTAAGAGCTTTATACATTTTCTTCCCCGACCCGGTATTTTCTAGAACATATCTGCATTTCAGTGCTTGTTTAGTAATTTTGACCTAACACTGGTAATGTAATTCTGTTGGAGTGGGTATGTGCTTGCTGTGTGCGTGTGCTGGGAAGGCATAACTGATGCCTCTGTTTTTCGAGAGGGGACGTTTGTAACAAATCCTTATATTTAACGTAGACATTAAGGGTACCGTTCACTCCGCTCAACACGGAGTTAAGCCACTGCCTGGTTCCTCATCATCTTCCCCTCCAAACTGAGAAATAATCACTCAAGCAATTGTTCCTCCAGGCACTTGTGTGACCAAGCTGGGCATATCAAAGTAGCAGCGTTAATTAAAACTTACAGAACCACTAAAAGAAGAGCTTTAAGTGACATTTATAGTCTCATAAATTCATATGAAGGAGTAGTAAAACTAAAGATAACGGACAAGAGGTCCAAATTAAGTCGTTAGTAATGACAAATAAAATAAATCCCAAGAAAGCAAAATAGGAGATGATAAGGATGGAAATGAAAAGATCTGACAGAAGATTAGTGAAGTGAAAAGTTGCTTCTTGAAAATACGCACAAAACTTGGGTAATTGGAAAGCCGGCCTCCACAGGACAGCCTCAGTTTCCCTCTTGTCCAGTGTCACCTTCCATTTGGCTTCTATCTCGGAGTATTTGTGGTTAATGAAATATAATTATTAACCGTTGAATTCTGTGAATCCAGGATGAAGTCGGTCACCTCTGTTTTGTCTTTCTAGCCTCTTCCATGGTCTCAACTACCAGAGGGCACTGGAACAGAATTCTCACTTTAAGAAGTCTTTCAATCTGAACAGTGACTTGTGAGAACTTGCTTTTGCATTTACAGTCTTTCCCAGATCAGGGGTGACTGGTGCCTCCCTTGAGGGGACAGTGCACAGTGTCTTTTGATACACTGGAGTGCCCGGACACAAGCAGTAAGGAGCAGCTAACCTTTTCTGATGGTACAAGAGATACCTCACCCTATGGTCCTGCCACCCATTTGCTACACCAGCTAGTTGTGGCACAGCCACCCGGCTCCCTGTCAGTGGGGACAATGACTGGACATGTGGAGTCACAGTTCAGGTGTACGTGACATACGTATGAGAAACAGAGGTAGCCCAATCCTTCCATGAGAGCACACATCGTGTGGACACTATGCTTACAACTTTCTCCTCACTCATCATGTACCGTAAATTCACAACTCCTTGTACTGTTTAGCAATACTTTAATTTCATCATTAAGTGCTTTGTTTTGCAGTTATCTGATGGCCATGAGCTAAAATTAAAAGCTCATGTTCGATTGAAAATGATACGCAGCAATTGTATTTCTCAAGAAGATTGATGGTGAGTAGTTATCTTGCACAAGCTCTTGGGATATTGATCATCCACCAAGGAGATCATAGTGACCCCAGGGAAATGATCAGTGATGATGTGGAGATCGGAAGGGTAGGAGGTATTATGAGAAGACCATGCTTGAAAGATATGGCTGAACACATCCTCAGAAAATGAGTGTACCTGGCATGCTGTGAAGGAAGACTTCGTTAGATCAAATAACTATCTTCACTTTGAATTTCTACTGTTTTTGCCATCTATAAGAAGTGAGGCTAGGGCACCTGGGTGGCTCAGTCGGTTAAGCGTCCGACTTCGGCTCAGGTCATGACCTTGCAGTTGGTAAGTTTGAGCCCCACGTCGGGCTCTGTGCTGACAGCTCCGAGACTGGAGCCTGCTTTGGATTCCGCCTCTCTCTCTCTCTCTCTCTTTCAAAAATAAGCAAATAAATATTAAAAAAAAAAAAAAGTGAGGCTAAAGCTAGTTTGGCAAAAGTTTGGTTTCAGTTAGCCGAGGAAGGTAGCTGATAATAATTGAGTGAAAACAAATCTTTTTTTTTTTTTCGTGTACCGAATGCTGTAAGCAGAAAATTACTTAATTCCAATACTGATGTAATCTTTTCATCTAAGCCACATAATCAAAGTAGGGAATTGGAAGTTGAGTGCATTTGATATTACGTGAAAGTTCCAGGGTCTGAGTTTAAAATGTCAACCATGAGAATAAAAGCATTTGTATTTGTGATAATAGTAGGGAAAAAATTGGTGACAGGTTTCGTGGTAAAAATAATGTCTCTCAAGTTAAAAAACCAGCGAGTGGACATATACTAGAATTTGACTGTGGGGCACGTGTGAATCACAATTTTGAAATAAAAATACAGTTCACAAAATTAACAAATATTTTACACATACACAGCCAAGCAACTCAACTATAAAATTCTGTGAAGAGTTTGTTTAAGTTTGTAAAATTGTACCACGGAGTATTTTTCATTCCTCCTCCTCCAACTCAGATCACGTTTTAGATGTTGGAACTCTTGAAGGAAAAGCCTGTGATAAGTAACCCGGGTGACCAACAATGATGTCGACGTTTTAGGAGTCCTTCAATTTAGCTTTGCATTTTATTCTAAGTAAATGCCAAGACTTAGAAAGGTGAACTATCTAAAAAAGTGCTAAAAAAAGAAAGGGGATGGCAATTTTGCAGCATCTAAATTTAGCAAAACATTCTCCAAGTTATAGAGACGTTATTTGACAAGTTCCACCTAGTTAATGTATGGCAACAACATGTATTCTGAATGAAGGTAAAAAGGCGGTACCCGTGAAAATATTTTGGCTAAAATATTTACGATTTCTATACAAAAAAATTAATATTAAAAACAGTGTCCATCAAGCTTGGCACTTTCCAGGTTCTTCAGATCTATAGGAGTATTCTCGCAATAAAAAATATCATGGTGTAAAGATTTACTAATTTATTTGTTATCATTTATATAAATTTATTAATCATAAAATGCAAATTTGGGGGTGCCTGAGTGGCTCAGTCGGTTAAGCGTCCGGCTCTTGATTTCGGCTCAGGTCATGAGGTCGAGCCCCAAGTCCGGCTCTGTGCTGGCAGCATGGCAGAGTCTGCTTGGGATTCTCTCTCTCTCCCTCTCTCTCTGCCCCTCCCCTGCTCCGGCTCTCTAGCTTTCTCAAAATAAACTTAAAAAAATGCAACTTTGAAGAAGACTGGGAATTTTTAAATTGATAATGATAAGATCATATATTTAAAGATAAGTTATTCCAAAAATGTTATTAGAAAAATTTACAGTTAAGAAGCTGAAGTATGTAGGGCACCTGGGTGGCTCAGTCGTTGAGTGTCTGACTTCGGCTCAGGTCATGATCTCACAGTTTGTGAGTTCGAGCCCCGCATCGGGCTCTGTGCTGACAGGTCGGAGCCTGGAGCCTGCTTCGGATTCTGTGTCTCCCTCTCTGTGTCCCTCCCCCGCTCATGCTCTGTCTCTCTCTCTCTCAAAAATAAATAAACATTAAAAAAAATACAAAAAAAAGAAGCTGAAGTATGTAATATTCTTGGTAAATATTTACCAAGAATAATTATTCTTGCAACTTTAATGTTGGATATTTATTTCTAAGAAGTATCTTTATTCCTAAATTTGCTTTAGCATTTGTGTAAATTTTTTCAGAAAAAAAATCTTTTAAGAGAGTTTTTAACCAATTATCCTGCTAAAAAACAAGATAATTAATTTTTAAATGTTTTGCTTGTCATACGTATAATACCAATGATTTATTATACATTTTTTTATCTCTTTATAATTGACTTTTGAGTGTAAATTAAGCATTCCAACCTCTGTGATAATTTATAGTCACAGATGCTCTGGGGGATTAATGCAATATCACACTGTGCACCAAGTTCCTCGGGGAAAGAAAAATCTATTAAGAAATCATCGGGTATTATTAATGGATACATTTTGCAACTGGATCCAGCGCCCTGTTAGTATATCAATACATAATAAAAAATAGCCATAAAAATAAACTAGTACATCACAGTTCTGTTTGCAAGCATGTTTGAAGGTAATACGTAATCGATGAGTCTGTGAGCCTGGAACTCATCTGAATGGGACTAGCGCCCTTACAAGACTCACCAGAGAGACTGCTTGCTCTCTCTGCTGTCCACCATGGGTGGGAGAATACAATAAACCATGTGCCCAGTGCGGTCAGGAAGGGGGCCCTCCCCAGATCTCAACCTCACTGGCCCCTTGATCTCAAACCTCCAGCCTCCATGACTCTGAGAGATAGGGTTTCGTCGTTTACAAGACACTCGGTCTACGGTATGTTTGTTATTGCAGTCGGAGAAGGCTAAGACCTACATGCACCAACATTACAAGGGTAAAGAAATGTCTGTTTGTCTATATGTGTATTGTTAACAGGGAACTTTGTATTTTCATTTGCTTTCATGTTGCCTACTAGCTTTTTTTCATCTCAATTGGAACGCCTCTCTGTAGCATTTCTTGTAAGCCAAGTTTAGTAGTGATGAACTCACCCAGCTTTTATTTGGGGAACATGTTTATTTCTCCTTTACTTTTGAAGAATATTTTTATCAAATACAGTATTGTGGATTGGCAGGTTGTTTGAACTATATTGACCTAGTCCCTTCTGGCCGATAAAGTTTCTGCTGAGAAATTTACTCACGATCTTCTTGTATTTGATGAACTGCTTTTCACTTGCTGTGAAGAGATTTTCTCTTTGTCTGTGACTTTTGACAGTTGTTGTAAAGTGTCTGGGCATGGGTCTCTGAGTTCTCCTAGATGGAGTACATTAACTGTGTGCATCCATTTCACTCCATAAATTTCAGAAATGTATGGTCATTATTTCTTCAAACAGGTTCTCTGACCCTTTCTTTCTCTCTTCTCCCTTTAGGATTTCCATAAAGCATTATTGATCTTTTTCATGGTGTCCCAGAAATCCATTAGGCTTTCTGCACTTCTTTTTCTTTTTTCCTTTCTTTTTTTGGCTTCTCAGATTTGGTTATTTCAGATGACCTGTCTTCAGGTTTTCTGATTGTTTCTTCTGATTGATCAGGTCTGTTGATGAATCTCTCTACTGAGTTTTTCAGTTCGATTATTGTTCTCTTTAGTTCTTGATTTTTTGTTTTGTTCTTTCTCATAATTTCTATCTTTTTGTTGATATTCTCATGTTGTTTGTACACTGTTTTCATGATTTCATTTAGTTACCTATCTCTATTCTTTTTTTTTTTTTTATGGTCATTGATCAGCTTGAAGACAGATATTTAAATTCTTTGTTAGATAATTAATTTGTAAATCTCCATTTATTTAAAGTCAGCTTTTGGAAATTTATTTTCTTCCTTTATTTTGGTCTTTTTGTTTGTTTGTTTGTATGCCTTTCAAGATTTGGGCATTTGAAAAAATGCCTAATCCTTACAGACTGGCTTCATACAGGGGAAGACCTCCACCAATCAGCATGGCTAGAGATTCTGGAGACTTCTTTAGCCTTTTCTGGGGAAGTATCTTCTCTTTTTGTTAGTGCATGTAAATCTCAGCTCAAGAGGTTTTCCCTAGTCTCAAGATCCTATAATCTCTTACTCCACCTGGTGTCTGTCTTTGGTACTGCAGTTTCTTTGGCTTTGCTGGGGGCTACCTTGATTCTCAGAGGACCCCAACTTGGCATCTGAATGGTACACTTCTGTTCTCTTTAGCACTGCAAGTCAAGTGAGACGGAAACCAGTTCATGTACCAGGGTCCAAATATCCCAAACATTGGTGTACATTCTACTCTTCTCTCTCTCTCATTCCCCACGTTGAAGCTAGGGGTTGGGGGTTTTCTCCAGATTCACCAAGGTGGGTAGATACAATAAACTTTCTTACTCCAATGGGACTCTTCTTGCCTTGTGCTTGCCTGGGGGTGCTGCAACATCTTCTCAGGTGTCTGAAGCTCTCACAAAGGAAATTTAGTCCATGCATGTTTTTTAAGTTGGTGTCTCCAGTAGAAAAGGGCTTCATACTCCAGCATCTTGCTGATGTCAGACTGCACTACTGAATCTAGTTAATGTCTTTATATTTATTTTTAATATACACTTTAAATTAATATTTAATATTTACTTTAAAGTACATATACTTAATATTTATTATACTTATCTATACTGGGACATTTTGCCATCTTACTTTATTAGTTTTTTTACGTCTATGTCTTCTCTTTCCTATTTGGCACTAGATATATCCGTTGTCCTCCACTTATGAAAACTATACGTTCTAGTTTTGTTTTTCTGATTAGTGTTTAACTTACTCATATGGACTTATTTTTTTCTAATTACTTCAAATGCTTATCAATATCTATAGTTTCACTTTAAATGAAATGACTACTTCATTATGGTCATCTCTCTTTTCTGTCACCTGTCACCACCAGACTATTTTTCAAAATTTTAGCCGTAGATTGCTATAGATATATTTTTGAGTTTAGGATGACCTTGCCATGTTAGAACAATCAGAAACTTGTTTGATCATAAATACCTATCAATGTAAAAAACATATTCACTGATTTATAAATGTAGGCTACTGCTTTTAATATCATAATATGGAACATAATAATGTATTCACACAAAAAGCAGAACTAAAAAATGGGATTATAATTATGAATTAAATGTTTTTCTTTCTAAATTCTATGGCTTATTCTGTGTCACCCTAACATGAATTGAGACCACTTTAGAAAACACAGTAAACTTCCTTAGGTTATTCATGTATCTTTATTCTTAATTATACTGTTCATATTTCTTATCTTTGAAAACGTATTTATCTTCTTCCTGAAATATTTCTCCCAAGGATGTTTTCAATGATAGTCTATTTTCTCTTGGTATGCCTTATCACTGTTGACAATTCTGATGTCAATCTGAATCTTTCTCTTTATTCTTTTTCTTTATCCCAGGAAGCTTCCTGGATCCTATTCATATTTCTACTTTAATATTTTTCTGTGTATGTATTATTTTTTCTTATTCACCTTATTTTGTCTTAACAAGCACAGGTCTTACAAAAAGCTGAAAAGAAGCTACAGCAGGAACAAAATACTAATTTTCTGCTGGAAAGATGGATAAAAACTATCAATTCACAATTCTCAGAAAACTGGAAGCAAATGTCTAAAACAGTTGAAAATATCTGACTCCTCTGTCATTAGCAAAATGCAAATTAAAACTAGATCAACTTTCTTGCTCATCATAGTGGCAATAATCTTAAAAGGAGAAAATGTCAAGCCGTTGGCTGATGTGGTGGAAGTTTTGCCCTCATGCTTATGTCCCGTGAGAATGAATTGTTAAAATTACACTGAGAGATTACTTAGCAGTGTATTTCAAAATGAGAAAAAAATCCACATGACCTTTGAGCCAGTAATCCTCCTTTCAGGAATCCAGCCCAAAGAAACACCAAATTACGCTAATTACACTTAAAAAACTATATACATATTCTCAAACTAACTCAAATGGACCATAGACCTAGAGCTACAAAACTCATAGAAAAAAGTACAAGAGTGAATCTCCATAACCTTAGGCTAGGTAAAGCTTCTTAGATATGACACCAAAGGCACAAACAAGAAAATTAAATATAAATTGGACTTCATCATACTTATTAAACATTTAGTTCTGTAAAGGTTACCATAAAGAAAGTGAAAAGACAACCAAGAAAATGAAGAAGATATTTCAAAGTCATTTATCTGCTAAGTGTTCCAGGATTTTTTGTGTCTGGCATTTATAAATAATCCTTACAATTCCATGATATAAGGACATGTAGCCTAGATAAAAATAGGCAAAGAATCTGAAAAGATGTTTCTCTGAAGAAAAGACAAATGGCAAATAAGCCTGCGAAAAGATGTTTAACAACCTTCTAGGATGGCTATAGGATGGAAGGGAAAGGAAAGGAAAGGAAAGGAAAGGAAAGGAAAGGAAAGGAAAGGAAGGAAAGGAAAGGAAAGGAAAGGAAAGGAAAGGAAAGGAAAGGGGAGGGAAAGGGGAGGGGAAGGGAGGGGAGGGGAGGGAAGGGAAGGGAAGGGAAGGGAAGGGCAGGACAGGGCCAGTGTTGATGAGAATATTGAAAAATGAGAATTCTCATGCATTGGTGGTGGGAATACAAGAATATTCATAGAGGCGTTGGGAAGAAAAGGGAAAAGACTACAAAGGTCAATCAGAGCACCTAGGTTACACAGCATCCTTCTCATGGCATATTATGTGATCTTCCAATAGCATTTGGTAGAGATCTCTGTGTATTACAGATAAGGAGCGAACTCCAAAACACAATAGTTACGTGAAAATTCAATTTTATATAGACACGTACATACCATACTCCAAAGTTAAATTTAAAGCGTATATATGTTTTCATTGTTGACGGAAGAGTACTAAGCAAATTAAAGACCTATCAAGCTGCTGACCTTGTTTTGGGAGAACACATGATGAAAGCTTTAGTTCATGGACCTGGCTTTGTTGGAGTGTTTTAGAAAGAGAATGTCTTTCTGGATTATTGGGTAATGAAAAACAGATAAATAGGTAAACATATGGTTAAGCTAAAGCCCTAAGTGCATGAGAATGAAGAATTTTACGAAAAGATGTGTCTCTGTTCAGTGCTCTCTTAGCCGACTAAGCCGGAGCCTCTGCTGTCTGGACGGTGGCTCCCACAGAAGACTTGACCGACCTCAGTTGAAAACATGGCTCCCAGGCAGAATTTTCACTTTAAGAAAGGGGAAAAAAAGAGGGGGATTCCAAGTCTTTTTATCCTTTCTCTTTACAGTCTATTCAATTATTTTCCTCTTCTCTTCCCTTCTTCTTTTTTTTTTGTTTTTTTTTGTAATTCATTTCTTTTTACCATTTTAAAGACAATTTGTTTCCGTTTTTGTAATTCATTTCTCTTTTTAACTACTAATACCTATTGGTAAAGATAACATACCAACGTGTGTCGATCAGGTCCCAAGGTAGGACTGGGGAGAGTTTGTGAAGAGACTCCGCTTGGTAATATACAAGACGCTTGTAGGGTCGTCATGGGGTTGGCACAGCATGGGCACCATTACCACCCTTAGGAAGACCAGGCCAGTAGAAAGCAATGATGCTGAGAACAGTGATGTCCCATGGAGGAACCTAGCCCTCCCAAGGTTGCCTCCCCTTGTGAATACCAGTGAAGAAACGCCCTCCCTCTGATCTCCTGCCATAGCTTCCCACTGGAAAACCCACCGGGAAGCCCCTGGACACGGGAGCCCAGTGGGTAGCCTCTTAGGGCAGAGAGCCAAGGCAGAACATGGAATTTGGAGTTTGGAAAATGGAGTCAAGAGCTGGAGAGAACAATTTTGACCCTATTTATTGTATAAGGTGTTAAACTGTCAAGGGAACTTAATGCCTTCTCACAGTTCTTCTGGTTTTTTATCTGCTCTGATTGACATTTTGTCATAATTTTTTTTCTGATTTGCTGCTATTAAGATATCAAAAATAGCCTTAACATGCATTAAGCACAGTTGCTAAACAACAAAGTTCAGTGTTGAGTTAACCCAAGGCCCCTCGTGACCACAATTCGTGCCGCACTTTCTTGTCCAAAATTGCTTTTGAGAGAACCCTCGCAGGTTCCATTTAACCTTTATCTCCACAGCTTTAGAAATAAAGCCCTGCCCACAATTCGTTTTTAATTGCTTTCTAAAAAGCAATACTTGAAAATCTTCCCACAGCAAGAAACAAGTTCCTTTTTTCTTTTTTCCCCACGGAAGAAAATGGGGCAACGGAAGAGATCTGGGGACTGGGGGGAGGAACACGTATTGGGTTTTGCTACACGATCTTGAGCATTTGGGGACATGGTGCAGTGGCCCTGCTTTTCCGAGACAAGCATGCTCTTTCTGGTCGGTGAACAGGGGTTGCCCTTTACCCCACACGGAAGAGAAACCTTGTCCTCGCTGCCTGGCACACGAGCTCTGTGACAGCTGTGGACGATCCCTGCTGATGCCACTGTAAGAAACACGTGCAGCTCTACCAGAACGAGAGCAACCCCAGTCTTGTTCAGATTTGGAAAACCACTCTAGTTATGCCCGTTCACCAATGCCAACCACACCTCAGTGATGGGTACAGAGTTACCTCACCCCAGAACCAATCTGGGGAAAATGCTGATCTCTTTCGGAACCAGCACCTTGTTCTTCTGATCCAGACAAGGCTTGGCTGAGATTCGAATTCTGTGGGTCACACACGACGCGTTCACGGTGCCGTGAACATTTAAATACACTTCAGGGTCCCTTAAGACAGTTTTCTTCCAAATGCAGAGTGAATGTCAGAGCCATGAGAGAACCGCATTTGTTCTCGGAAAATTGAATCAAATTGAATCCAGAATCTGTCTTTTTTTTTTTAATAGACTTTATTATTTTTTATATGAAATTTATTGTCAAATTGGTTTCCATACAACACCCAGTGCTCATCCCAACAGGTGCCCTCCTCAGTGCCCCTCACCCACCCACCCCTCCCTCCCACCCCCCATCAACCCTCAGTTTGTTCTCAGTTTTTAGGAGTCTCTTAGGTTTTGGCTCCCTCCCTCTCTAACCATTTTTTTTTCCTTCCCCTCCCCCATGGTCTTCTGTTAAGTTTCTCAGGATCCACATAGGAGTGAAAACATATGGAATCTGTCCTTCTCTGTATGACTTATTTCACTTAGCCTAACACTCTCCAGTTCCATCCACGTTGCTACAAAAGGCCATATTTCATTCTTTCTCATTGCCACGTACTATTCCATTGTGTATATAAACCACAATTTCTTTACCCATTCGTCAGTTGATGGACATTTGGGCTCAGAATCTGTGTTTCTAAAGAGTTCCTCTTTTGATTCTGGTACCCAGCCATGTCTGGAACCCTGCAGCACAAAATAATTTTTCTCTCTGTAGAAGTTTTATATTTTCTAGGTGGATGTGTAGCGAGGAAGTAAGCTAGGGTGTGCATGTACACTTGCCTACATAGATTATGTTGGGGCAAGAGCTTGAGGGGCTTCCACTGGGAAACCTTTTGAGGGTAATTTTCAAAATTTTTTGGTGTTTCCTCACATCATGGTGGTATCTTTTGTTATAGGACTAACTGTAATGCCAGGGAACTAAAGAAAATGTGTGGATCCCGTGTTAGTCACTCAAAGTTCTCTCTGGGAGCTACTTTTCAAAACTTCCAATTGACCTGAAAGCAATTTCCAACTTTCCCCCAGGATGGAGAGGACAGTGTCCAGAGAACATAAAACTGGAAAGACAAGATGGCAGGTGACCCCAAGGTGTCACTAATTTCATTGGTTTCAAAGAGGATAAACCCATTACATGAAAATGGGATACTTCAGGTAGCACTCCAGGTAAAAGATTGTTAGTCTGGATGAAAAGTACCTAATTACGTACAGCTTATGGGATGTATGAGGACGCCACACCGATACAATTAAGGACCATCTCAGCACTTGCAGGAGCATGATGAAAATGGGACAACTGGGTGGCTCAGTCGGTTAAGCATCTGGCTCTTGATTTATGCTCAGGTCACGAGCCCGCGGTTTGTGGGTTTGAGCCCTGCGTTGGGCTCTGCACTGACAGCATGGAGCCTGCTTGGGATTCTCTCTCTCTCTCTCTCTCTCTCTCTCTCTCAATAAATAAATAAATAAACCTAAATTTAAAAAATAAAATGATGAGGGGCACCTGAGTGGCTCAGTCGGTTGGGCATCAGACTTCGACTCAGGTTATGATCTTGTGGTTCATGGGTTTGAGCCCCACGTCAGGCTCTGTGCTGACAGCTCAGAGCCTGGAGTCTGCTTTGTAGATTCTGTCTCCCTCTCTTTCTCTGCCCCTGCCCAGCTCATACTCTGTCTCTCTCTTTAAAATAAATAAAACATTACAAAAATTAAAATATTAAAATTAAAATTAAAAAAGGTGAAAATCAACATGCATTAGTGATAAGGACTCTGAACCAAATGGATGTTGGAGGAAACTTTCCTAGCCCAATAAAGGAGATCTGAAACACACACAAAATGCAAAGCAAGCATAATATGCAAGGGTTTAATGAAAACTTTTCTTCTGAGATCACAAACAAGATGAGATTTCCGTGGTGTCTTCCATGGAGATTCCACTCAGTGCAAGAAGACATGGGGCAGGGCAGGGGTGGGCGAAAGAAAATAAAAGTTAAAGTGGAAGAGCTAGAATAGTTATTCTTCTGTATGTCGATGACTCTGTGTCTATTACGATCAATAAGCACATTTGTCACCGTAATTGGTTGTAGTATCAATATATAGGAACCAATTGTATTTCTGTATGTTAGCAAACACAACAACAAAAAGAAACAAAATTAATGGAAAGGGACCATTCATACAAGCATCAAAAACTTCAAATGTGGGCGTAAGTCTAAACAAGACTGTGAGAGTGAACTCAACTTTGGTCGTAGAACTTTGTGCTTCTAACCCCTGGTCTGCACTGCCTCCAGAAACGGACAGCCCCACTCAGCTGGCCACCATACCGCTTCTGTGGTGGCTTCCTCGCTAGAACAGATTACTATGGCCACTGGCACTTGGAACAGAGCCATCACCCTGGTGAACCCATCTTCTACCCGACTGCCATGCCTAAAACGCCAGAGCCGATCAACTTCCGCCAAGCCAGGACAGCTGCTTGCCCTTCCCAGGTCATCCTGTAGATGGATAGACGTACGGCACGTATGTCCTCACCAGCTCTGTGTGACCGTGACTGCGTCATCATCCCGCTCTGCCATGTTGATTGCGTCATCATCCAGGTCAGCCATGTTGATTGCGTCATCGTCCAGGTTGGCCATATTGATTGCATCATCATCCGGGTCGGCCATATTGATACACCATGCTGACAGGACCCAGGGCAGAATGTTGCTGGGTTCTTAAGACAGGGGAGCACCTGCCAGGAAAAGAGGTAGTGAGGTTGACCGGAGTCCTATCGACTTAAACGGGCATCCCGTGCCCAGGGAAGAATCCCACGGGTCCCTTACGGCTAATGCCAGGGAGACTGCTTTGAATCTTGCAGACGGTGGGTCTGCAGACCTGAAAGGCTGATGAATTTGAGTGTGGCCTTGAGGAAGAAGCAGTTCCCCGGCTCAGCTGCGAGACCGATCAGCCCTGTCATGTGGCCCAGGCAGAACCTCCGGAGAAATAGTTCCAGCAGAATGGGAGTCTGTGTGTCATCGGGGAGAGCCCAGACGGGAAAATCACAGTGGGGCCACCAGAATGCCTAAACATAACCTGTTCAGTTTTGACTATTTCCCTTTTGAGAAACAGTTCCTGGCATATCAATCTAATGGAGACTGAGCGCTTAGCTATGAGACGCCAAGTGACCAAGGGACCCAGCAGGCCCTGCACCCACAGCTTTCTCTATGTGACTCAGCCATGGTGACGTGAGCGTGTCCGGCGGCCTTCCACCATGAGTTGGGGTGTGGGACATGAGACCTGTCTCGTGTGGGCCCTAAAGTGCTAGCAAGACACCCCGCCTGCTGCCCCTCACACCCCCACCCAGATGTCACCAGGACTCCTCCATGGCTCCTCAGCAGAGAAGCGTCAGCTTCGAGTCCCTTTTCCAGATGGCTCTGGTCACCGTCCTGGGTGGGCTGCAGGGCACGCTGGCTCTCTGTCCCCATGGAAACCCAGAAGCACCTTCTCAGAGAGAACTTCATCTCTCAACCCTCTACCCCTCTCTGCACCACATCACAGCAGTCCACTCTCATTAGACGACTTACCAGTAGAGAAAATTGTCTTGCTTGTAAATTTTCCTTCATCTTGGTCCAGTTCTTTTGTTTGGAGCACAAGATAACTAGGTGCAGGGAACTTATTTGTCCCAGGATGTAGAGAAGTACTTGGACCCTCGCATCCAACCAAAATATAATGGTAGCCAGATATGTAATTTTAAAGTTTCGACTAAACACTTTACAAAAGTAAAAAAAAAAAGCTGATGAAATTCATTTTAAAGATGCACTTTATTTAACTCAATATATTTAAGTACTGTCATTTAATGTGTAATCAACATTACATTGCATTTGCATTTCCCACCCACAGCACATCTCAGTTTGGATGTGTCATGTGTGGTTGTAGCTGCCGTAACGTGTAACCCAGGACCGACACATTGTGCATGATCAATAAATACTTGCTGAATAAATGAATGTGTAAAGCCTTCAGTACTGCAGCCCAAATCAGAAGTCTTTAAAGACAGAAAACCGATGCCCTAGATATTATTCCTTCCGAATGATTTATAATAATGATGTTATATTTTGTTTTTGTTTCCCTTTTCCTTCTTTTCTGTATCTCTCCTGGTTTCATCATATTTCTCTTCCCTCCTCCTTTACATTTTGTGTCTGACTCTGCTTTTCAGTTCTAAAAATGTTTGTTTCCTTTCTTAACAGTCAATTTCTTTATCACCATGTGAAAAGTAAGTAACTTTTAGGCCCTCACTAAGATGACGGGTTACTCATTTCTCTCCCCACCAAAAAGCAGTATTTTGAACCCTGTTATATTTTCAACTCTTCCCCACACAGAAGAAACCTGATTATGACAACTCCCTCCTCCCACCACACACAATCTTGAGATTGACCGGAGAGATCGTTGCTGTCAAGCTATTATGAAAATTACCTTACAATGTACAACTGACCCTTGAACAATACAGGGGTTAGGGGTGTTGATCCCCCTGAGCATTCAAATCTGCATAGAACTTTTGACTCCCCCCAATTTAACTGCTAATAGCCTACTAATCAACATAAACAGTTGATTAGCATATATTTTGCATGTTACATGTATTATATACTGTATTCTTACAATAAAGTAAGCTAGAGAAATGAAATATTATGTAAAAAATTATAAGGAAGAGAAAATATATTTAGAGTATGTCCTGTATTTACTAAAAAATCTGCATATAAGTGGACCTACAGGGTTCAAACTCATATTGTTCAAGAGTGACCTGAAGTATGCTTTGTTTTCAAAAAGCGGTAGTGAAATTCCACACCCTTATTCCAGACTCATCATCACCATCTGCTCGCTGTCTACTGCACCAGTCT
Organism: Panthera uncia; assembly: GCF_023721935.1. Lineage (NCBI taxonomy): Eukaryota > Metazoa > Chordata > Mammalia > Carnivora > Felidae > Panthera > Panthera uncia. The sequence goes on along the minus strand of NC_064807.1, from coordinate 3,478,476 downwards.
TAGCCCACTGCTCTTCCTAATCATCTACCACGGTTTCGACATATTTTTTCTGCTCTAGTTACCACTCAGGCAAAGATCCTCAAATGGCCTCCTCAGACAAGAATCGTGGGCTGAATTCTCTCTGAATCCCTGCTTCAATAAAAATGCTTTCTCTGATCCAGAATTTTGAGAAGTTCTACTTTTATTTTCACTTGGCTCAAAATATCTTTTTAAGTTTCTTTTGACATTGCTTTGACTGATGCGTTATCTAAAACCATATTGTTTCATCTCCAAATATTTGGGGACTTTCAGCTTTCTGTTAGCTTCGAGTTTAATGTTGTGATCTGAAAGAGTACTTTGTGTGATCTCTATTCTTTTAAACTTGTCATGATACGTTTTGTAGCTCAGAGCGTGGTCTATCCTGGTGAAAAGAATGAGTTGGAAAAGAACGTGTATTCTTCTGTTGTTCGAGGAAGTATTCCATAAATGTCAGTCATATGCCGTGGATTGATGGTCCGGGTAAGTTTAGATACACTCACATGTTTGGGTCTTTTTTTTAATCCGTTTTGCGACGCTCTGTTTTCAGTGGTGTATTTAGACCCGTCACACTAAAGTGACGGTCAATGTAGTTGGGCTTATGTACATCATGCTCTTCACTGTTTTTGTTCCGTTTTTCTTTTCTTGTCTCCCCAGCCAACCCCTCCCCCCCTGCTTTTTTTGACTGCCCTGGTTTGGATTCTATTTTCTCTCCTCTTGGAGCATATCAACTTTTCTTGTTTTTTAAGTGTTTATCCTGGAGTTTGCAATATATATCTGCAGCGAATCCAAGCCTAGCCTCAAGTCATGTTTGCAAGTGCCTGCTTCCTGGGTGGTCTTGGGGACCTGCTCAGACTGCTCCCCACCTCTCCCTCCCGTCCCTCACCGCACTCTGGTCTCTCTCCGCACCTACACCTAAGTTCTGGTCCCCCGACGCACTGTTGCCATTATGGTACTGAACAGACATTGTCTATTAGGTCAGCTAAGAATGAGAAAATGCGAGGGGTGCCAGAGTGGCTCAGTCAGTTAAGTGTCCACCTTCGACCCAGGTCGTGATCTCACGGTTCATGAGTTCGAGTCTCTCGTTGGGATCTGTGCTGATAGCCTGGAGCCTACTTCAGATTGTGGGTCTCCCTCTCTCTCTGTTCCTCCTCTGCTCGTGCTCTCTCTCTCTCTCTCTCTCAAAAACAAATGAAGATTAAAAAAATTTTTTTAAAGAGAAAACACAAAATTTTATTTTACGTCCTTTATTCTTTTCTAACAATCTTCCTTTCCTTATGTAGATCTGAGTTCTGAGGCATATCACCTGTCTTCTCTCCAAAGAACTTATTGTAGTATTTCTTGCAAGACAGGTCCACGGGTAACATATCCCCTCAGTTTTGTTTGCTTGTCTATAACAGTCTTTACTTCCCCTTCACCCTTTAAAATTTCTCCTTCACGGGGCGCCTGGGTGGTGCAGTCGGTTAAGCGTCCGACTTCAGCCAGGTCACGATCTCGCGGTCCGTGAGTTCGAGCCCCGTGTCAGGCTCTGGGCTGATGGCTCGGAGCCTGGAGCCTGTTTCCGATTCTGTATCTCCCTCTCTCTCTGCCCCTCCCCCGTTCATGCTCTGTCTCTCTCTGTCCCAAAAATAAATAAAAAGCGTTGAAAAAAAAATTTTTTTTAAATAAAAAATAAAATAAAATAAAATTTCTCCTTCATTTTTGAAAGACGATTTTGCCAGATAAGAATTCTCAGCGGGCTGCTTCTTCCCGCCGACAATTTAAACATTGCCTTCCACCCTTCCGGCTCTCGTGTGGTTCCTGAAGAGAAGTCTGACAGACCCCTTGTCCCCGTCCCTCCACAGGTGGGGCTCTTTCTTTCCTCTCTGGCTTTTTTTCAAGGGTTTTCCCATGTGGGTGGGTTTTGTGCACATGGAATACTCTGACATGTGGGTTTTGGGGGATGCATCGTACTCGGTGTTCTTAGAACATCCTAGATCTGTGTTTCGGGATCTGCTACTGATTTTGGAAAGCTCCCAGACATCACC